>NC_057685.1:3688755-3713705 GCF_014466175.1 Vespula pensylvanica | reverse complement strand
AGAGAGAGAGAGAGAGAGAGAGAGAGAGAGACAGAGAGTGAAAGAGAGAAGTGAGAGAAGAGAAGAAAAAATTTAGAAAGAGAAAAGAAAAGCAAAGATCTTCTGTTTTTCACAAGGTTTTTCCTCTCTTCATTGTTCGGCCCAGCTTATATCGCGCGTTCTAAATACTGTGTGCGGTCGTGTCGTCTCTACATTCTGTGTATTACTTCGAAGAGAGATCGTTGAACATATTCGACTAAGAACAGCGCGCGAGTAGGGACATACTTACCACGTATACGGAAAGAGAGACAGAGAGAGTGAGAGAGAGAAAGAGAGAGAGAGAGAGAAAGAGAGAGAGAGTGAGAGAGAGTGAGAGGTAATGTCTCGCCCGGCGAAGCATCCGCAACGATCCAGACCGATGGACGCACCCCGAGACTCGCGTGGCCAGTGTCGATAGTGCGCTCTTTTACACGTACATACAACACTTATAGCACTTATTTACTATTCTCCCGCGATTTTACATACGTATCTACCTACGTACGTACGTACGTACGTACGTTCGTCCGTCTTTCTCGTCGTCTTTCTCGTCGTCTTCGTCGTCGTCGTCGTCGTCGTCGTCGTCGTTGCCGTCGTCGTCGTCGCCGTCGCCGTCGTCGTCGTCAGCAGAGCTACATCGATTTCTCTTTCTCTCATGAGCTCTCTTTTTCCCCGTTTCGCTCAAGGTGATAAGCTACGACGATATTCATGACGCACGTACGTACTCACGAATAAAATAAGAAGAAAAAAAAAGTTTTAATAACGAGGATAAAAATCATTACGGCTTGTACGCCATACCTGGAATATTCATTTCGAAGAGGACAAGTGTGAAACGTTGTAACATTATTAAACGTGAATTATTGTATAAGTTTACGCGGAGATAAAAATCAATAATAATAATAATAATAATAATAATAATAATAATAATAATAATAATAATAATAATTCGGTGGGGACGAGGGATAAGGGGTCATAATAGTGTTACGTTAAGAACGACAACACAACACGGACATGGACTCGTCGCCGAGCGTCCTCGGTCTCGTCCTCGTCAGCCCTTTGTGTTCCTTCGGACAATTATCGTCCGTCCAATTATTCGCATCGCGGATCGTCGAACTCACGGAATCGTGCTTTTTAATCGGATAGTGCGAGTTTATCACCATCATCATTTATTGTTCGTCGATAATTTCAACTACGTCTTCGTCGAAAAAGAACGTCGAACGAAATATAATACGGAATAAATCCAAGATCATAGATCGTAAACGATCGTTCTTTCTCTATTTTTCAAAAGAGAAAAACATATATACGTAAAGTAAGAAATAGAAAGAGAGAGAGAGAGAGAGAGAAAGGGAGAGAGAAAGGGAAAGTGTGATCAAAGATAAACAAATAAAAAAAGAAAACAAATCACAATCAAAAGAAACTACAACAACAAAAAGTGTTTGTTCACGAAATGGATGCTTTGAGAGCGCGAGTGATATGGACATTTTGGGGTAATGATAACGTTACGTCGTTCGACTGAACGCTAAAAAGAGAAGCTTGTGTTCGCAAGAAAGAAAGAAAGAAGGAAAGAAGGAAGGAAGGAAAGAAAAACCGAAAAAAAGAAAGGAAGACCGAAGAAAAGAGAAAGAGAGAGAGAGAGAGAGAGAGAGAGGGAGAGAGAGAGAGAGAGAAAGAGAGAGAGAGAGAAAAAATGCAATTGTCCTTTCGATGAAAGAGAAGAGAGAAAAGAAAACAGAACGTTTCTCCTCGTTCGATCTCGTCCAATAAGATTTGTGATTGACCGAAAGTACGCGTGTTCCCTCGTCTCGATTCTCCCTCCCTCCCTCCTTATCCACCCACCACCCCTACTCCCTCGTCGCTCTCTCTGGATCACTCTCTCTCTCTCACTCTCTCTCTCTCTCTATCTCTCAGCACTCACTCGTTCGCTCGTTCGCTCGTTCACCATCTAGCTAGCTAGAAAAAAAAGGAAGAGAGAGGTTTGTTCGTTATCTTTCGAGATATGAGAGTAAAAGAAGATGATATACGATTGGGGTACAAGTTGCGCATCGATCGAAGATTATTGTTTTAGTATTAGATCGTGCCAAACGTATATACACGTATACACATATATCGTATGCATTTACATTGGAAAGATTCGATGGTAACGAGTTTACAAATTTCTTTTTTCTTCTTTTCTTATTATTTAAATAATTGAGAATAACGGAAAGGAAAAGCAAAAGTAAAAAGGACAAAAAGGAAAAAGAGGACGAAATTAATCGTCGTAAGGAGAATATCCGTGATTGGTCGTATCAAATCGCGTTAAAATTTTGTTTTCAATTTGTTAGTAAGGATCTTTGCGAAACGTTGTCAATCCCGTTATCAATTTCATCCCTTTTTTCTCTAGTCCGATCTTACGGACTCTCTTGTTCTCTTATCTTCTGTTTTCGTTGTCTCTTTTCGTCTCGTTCGTTGTCTCGTCTCTTGCAAATTTAATCATACAACCACCCATCCACTCGACTACCCACTCTCTCATCCCATCTCACTCTCCTCTATCCACTTGCCTCCCACCCTCGGTGTAACGAACGCCCACTTCCCCCCCTTTTTTTTTGCTATCTTGTTATTTCGTCAAGATTCGTGAGAGGGTGGAAAGAGTGGGCGAGAGTACGAGAGAGTGAGAGTGACAGGGAGAGAGAGAGAGAGAGAGAAAGAGGGAGAGAGAGAGAGAGGAAGAAAAGAGAGGTCGCACGATCCTACTTGCTTCTCTCGTAACCGTTCTTGCGCATTGCGCAATATTTCCGTTAAAGCAGCGCGATAAAGGAAGAGGAAGGAAGAGTAATAGGGGTGGGTACGGAGCATATGTGGGACGGAGAAGAGAGAGGAAGACGCACATTCGACAACAAAAATTTTTAAAAAAGAAATACAAAGAGATAGAGAAAGAGAGGGAGAGAGAAAGAGAAGTAAAGAGATAAAGATAAAAAGATTAAAAAAACAAAAAGAAAGAGAGAAGGAAAAAAAAGATAAAAGAAAAGAGACGTATGATTATTTATAAATTATAAGGAGGGAGGGTAACAAACGCAAGAAAATAATTGTGACGTTCAGACTGACATCCAGAAAGTTACTTTTTTCCCAACTGAGACTGTCGTCGTGTTCCATCCATTAACTTTATTACTAATTACTGCTAAATTGCGAATCAATCGAATACGAGACCCTCGTCTATCGAGAACGTTTAAAAAGAAGTTTCAACAAGAATACAAAGAAAAAAAGAAAAAGAAAAAAAGAAAAGAAAGCGGAAGGAAAAAAAATTCAAGAAAGAAAATAAAAATAAAAGAAGAAGAAGTAGTAGAGAAGAAAGAAAGAAAGGAAGAAAAAGTGGAAGATTAAGTTTAAGTCAACGACCCTTTTAACATTTTATACCGATATTTTATGAAGCGAATGAACGAAGAGATACGTATAATCGATTGAGAAAGAACTTTTTCAAGGTTCGTTTCTAAATTAAAACGTAGAAACGAACGAGAGAAAAGAAAGGAAATAAAGTTCGTAGAAGAGCTGGCACCGTGTGATTTTTACGAAATTTAAAATTCTACGTTAACGACTAAGCACAAGTAAGAAAATTTGCTTATATTATTGCAAATAAGTGTAATGTTTAACGTTTAATATTCATCATTTATCGGTAATATCGTTTTGCGATAGCCACAGTGGAGAAATATTAACGGCACGCCACAAGAAGAAGCAATTTAAAAGGAAAAAGAAAAAAAAAAGAAAAAGACAAAAAAAAGAAAGAAAAGATAAGAAAAAAACTGAACAAAAAAAAAATAATAATAATAAATAATAATAATTTAAGGAAGAAACTCGCGAAGAAAAACGGATTACGCACACGTTTGATAAATGTAATCATTTGCACAATTAGAAAAGCACAAAGAGAGAGAAAGATAGAAAGAGATAGAAAGAGAAAGAACAAAAGGCAAATATAAAAATCGTAGGAACGACGTCGTCGATGATTGTTTAAAAATATTAAACGAAAAAAAGAAAAAAAGAACGAAAAGAAAATATATAAGAAAAACACCAGTTGCAATTATTCGACGAGAAATTTACCCAACTGTCTTTCAAAATCGTCGCAACGCTCGATTTAGATTTATTAATAAATCGAAGTGATATAATCGATTTTTGAAATCGATTTTAATCGGTACGCTTAAGGGGCGTAATCGTAACGAGAAAGTAAAGGAAACGAAGAGAAAGGAAGAGAATCTAGAATAAATAAATAAATAAGTAAATAAATAAATAAATAAGTAAATAAATAAACAAGTAAAAAATAAACGAATAAATAAATCGGTGATCAGGAAATTCCGCCAAAATTCAGCTCTTCAAGGAAAAACTGTCCAAGTCCCAGCCTCCGGGATCTTCGTCGAGAGAGGAGCAAATAGCTCTGAGGTTGGTAAAAGGTCAATTCGACGTGACTGGAAGAACGACGAATCGGCTACCGCCTCCTGTGATAATAAGAAGGAAGCATATACCGCTGAAGTCGGGTAAGCAACAGAGCTCGAGTATTCCGGATTCGAGTATTTCAGACGAGGGTCCTCAACACGTTGGACCGGATTCGAGCGACACCTCCGAACAGACTCGAGATCGTCCCAAGCTCCGAGATAGATCTCGAGGAGGAGGAGGAGGAGGAGGAGGAGGAGGAGGAGGACGAGAACGAGAAAGAGAAGGAGGAGGAGGAGGAGGAGGAAAAGGTGGAGGAGGTGGAGGACGCGGAGGTGTCGTTGGAAGTGGCCGAGGTGGAATTGGAGCTGGAGGTGAAAGCAAACGAGAAAGAAATTTCCCGCAGGATAGATTGGAACAGCCACGAAAGAGAACTCTGGTGTCAAAATCAGCATCGACGAACGGCAACGTGAGATTATTTAGCGGCGATACCGCAACGATTTCTACAAGTTCGTCGTCGTACGAAAGAGACATTCAAAGTTTTCTAAGCCGTCCTAGCGAGAGTAGCACGTCCTCGGACGTGATTCGGAAGGAATCGAACGTCTTATCGAGTTCGGTAAAGGACTCGACGACTAACCACGGAATAATCGGGGTTGGTGTCGGTAGAGTTAGCGATAGTACGTCCTCGGATCTTCAGGAAGAAAGCGAATTGTCTTCCGAGGAAAGGGACGCTTTGATCGAGGGAACGAGAACGAGTTTGAGCGTGCGTCGGAACAGAACTACAACAGGTAGGATCGGTAGTAAATTCGGTGCACGAAGAAGAGTCGTTGGTAGTTCTATGTCGAGTACTTCTTCGACGTCCTTTCAACAAAATCGTCAACATTCGTCGGTAGTAGTCGGTAAAAGTGGTTCTACGACTTCGGCAACAACCGCGGCAGCGGCGGCAGCTGCGGCTACTTGCTCGATATTGAAATCGGCAACGGCTGTCGTTGAAATTCTTGAAAACGATCGTAACGAGTTAAGGGACATATTTCCCGGTGAACAAGAAGCCACGTCTGCTCCCACGACTTTGTCGCTCGGTAGAAAATTATCTTCTTGGACGAAGGAAGGTAAAGAACTTTTGGTGAAGTCTGTGTCATCGGCAAACACGCTCGCCCCAACGACGATGACCTGTATTAAGTCCCCTCGAGCGATGTCGGAGCATCTCTTGGGGCAACTCGAGGTACCGGTCGCACCTACGGTCTTGGGTGCCCTACGCGTTAAAGGTGGATCTCTTAGAGAGGCCGAAAGAACCGACAAAATGACCGACGTACCGCGTCAAAGATGGAGCAGCGTAAGAGTCAAGGGTGGTAGCACCAAGAGTCTTTTACTGGAGAACGGAGGACCTCAGCCACCACCGCTTAAGGGTGCACTTAGAAAAGAGGTATTATTATATTACTGGATTAGACAAACGAAAATTACTATGATTTTCTTCTCTGTTTTTCTTCTTCTTTTTATGTTTTTTTTTTTTTTTACTTTTTTTATAGTTAGTCATTAAATGCGACCGATTCATAATTAATTAAATTCCGTTAGAATGAAACTCTCTCTCTCTCTCTCTCCCTCTCTATATGGGTATATATATATATGTGTATATATATATATGTATACGTATGTATGTATTAATTATGAATCGAGCTAATACTATAGAAGAAGAAAGTTATTAGATAAAATGTTAGATAGACTTATATATACCATCCACTATGTAGAATGTCTATGAAGTTTTCTACTACGTATTCTCCCTACGATAAGGTCATATCTCTCGACCTTTTCTTCTTATCTTAACACGAACGGGTAGAAAAGTGGATTTTACCAATTACCTCTAGCCCGTATTATTCCCTATGAATAACTAGTAACGGGTTTTTCTAATTCTAAGGAAAACTTCGCATACGTAGGATTTTCGTTGCAAGATCGAGGGGATAAAAAAAGGACAAGAGAAAAAAAAAATAAGAAAAGAAAGAAAAAGCAATTTATCTTCTCGCGTTATCACACTTGAAAATTATTATTATAGCTGTACTATTAAAGGCTCGATCGCGCCTTTCATCTATACGGGTCTAGTATAAAGTCGATCGATTATCAGTAAACGCACACATATACTTATCTAACTATCGATGTGTCGACAAGTAGCTAAGGTACTCTTTCGTACGTTATTGGGAATAATTATCGCGCTTCGTTTGACTATAGTAATCGCTTTTATCCTTCGAAAAGTTTTTCTCCCTTTTTTCTTTCCTTTTTTCCTCTTTTTTCTCTCTCCTTTTTTTTCCTTTCTTCTTTTTCTTTCTTTTTTTTTCCTCTCTATAACGATATTAGTATCGTCGTAAATCGAACGATATCAACGAGAACGGGACCATAAGGAAGGAAGACGATCCTTACGAAAATAGATTTCAAGAATTGCTCGATTTCGTGACTGCGCCGATTAAGGAGACCGATGAATGGCATTAGCCTTGAAAGTTTACGTTGCACGATTCTCAGACTATTTTCGTCGAGGAAATGTAAATGTACTTGGGGAAAGACCCAATGACTTTTACGATTCTCTACAACTCTCCCACTCTTTCTCTCTCTCTCTCTCTCTCTCTCTCTTTCTCTCTCTCTCTCTCTCTCTCTCTCTATCTATCTCTCACACTCTTTCTTTGTATGTCTAGTTAGCACGAGAGAGATCATTACACTCTACTTACAAAGTGTGGAAATTCGATTAGTCGAATTTCCTCGAACGAAGTACTTTTAGACTTTCAACTGTCGATCATTATATCACTGCTCTATAAAACGAAATCGATCAATCGATCTTTCTCGAATAACACATGTATTTATCGACTTTCAACTGAAATCGATCATTGTAATCTAATCATGGTATTATCGATTTTAAGTTGGAATAGATCGTTATAATTATCAATCGATTAAACGATATTTCTCGATTTTCTTATGGAATCGATCGTTACTTATCGCTTATAAAACGTGAATACGATCAATCGATTTCGAGCTGGTATAGATCATTATACTTAGCAAGTAGGTTCGAAATCGATCGATATTTTTTTATGCTGCAAATAAATATATTTCTTAATTTTCTTTAATAGAATTCGTCGATTTTGTCGATTGATCGAGTTGAGTAATAATGGAAAGCAGGCAGCAGGAGAAGTTAGTATTGTTTTTAAAGAAAACATCATCATCGATGTTCACTTGGCTTTCGTTTTCATATACGTACGCGACCAAGAGACTAAACACGTATTTCCATCGACCAGAGTACGATACGTTTCTCTCTCTTTCTCTCTCTTTCTCTTTCTCTCTCTTTCCCCTTGTCTCTCTTTTTAGTGTGCCTACTATTTTCAGGCTACCTATATCTACGCATGAAAGATGCATTCTGCTGGGCTACTATCCTTGGCGCAAGCATCGACCTTTGACCCTTTATCACCCTCTTTACCATTAAACTCTTCCGTTGTTTTCTTTTTATTTATTTCCTTCTTCTTTTTATTTACTTCATTATTTTTATATTTATTTCATTATTTTTATATTTATTTCTTTTTATCATATGTTTTTCTTTTTTCTTTTTTTTTTCCTTTTTTTTTCTTTTATCATCATCATCAAACATCTGCACCGACGTCGAGCCACCGAAGTATCGAATATAGAAGAGAACTCGATTCGATATTTTTACTGGATGATGGAAACTCTCGATTCGGTTGGATGACGCTTTTCAATAATATTGAAAGGATAATAATATATCTTTACCGAACAAATTAATTCGTAGGAGTTTATAAATTATATCAACGCGCTTAAATTTATTTTATTTGTTTATATTAATATATTACATATCATATATGTGTGTGCGTATGCGCGCGTATTAATTTTCTCTCGTTTTTTTAATTTTTATTTGTAAGTGACATAATTAATCACTTTCACATAATCACCTTGAAAGTAATATCTAAAGACTATTAATTTATCAAAATGTTTTTTTTTTCCCCCTATTTTGCATATTATCACAATTTAATCTCGCACGTTAGAACGTTAGAACGTGTCTTATTCGAGAAGAGAAAATTAATTTAATCCTGCATGTTTTGAATCCTCCAGAGATTTGCGAAACGTGTTTGGTAGAATGTAAATTAATAATGAATACATCAGCAGGTACTTACACGCAAAAGTGCATGCCTGCGTGTATACTGCATATAAACGCATAAGATATACGTATATAGATAAATATATGTGAGAATACTTATATATTTTATATCGTTTATTTACTAAATAATATTTGTCAGGTGTGTTCGTACGGGCTGGGCTAAAAGTTCTTAAATTAATCGATAATTCTCCAAGTGATTTTACAAATAAATGATCTTAATTAATTATTTGATTAATGATTAATTATTTTATTTTATTTTTTATCAGATTATAGAACTACAAGCTTGCCTTGTAGCAATCAGCACAAAAAAAAAAACGAAAGAAAGAAAAATGAAAATAATGATAATTGATTTTTAAAATTATCTATCTTCCATTTAAAAAACATCATCCTGTATGGATAGATTACTAAAGAATATTTAATGAAACGTATAATTAGAGTCGAACTAATTAACGGATGCAATAGAAAGAGCCGTAGTCGTCTCGATCGATGCTCCACTTACGATAATTAGAGTACTTACCTAGTACACATTCGACTGTCGTAAAAACGCATTACTCGTTTTATTAACAATGTAGGAAAGAGATATATTTATTTATCGAATCGATCATTGGTTTTCAAAAGTAGTTTCTAAAATTGAAGACTTGAATGGAAAAAATGAACGTCTATGAAAACGTCATTTCGTAATAGAAATCTTTTAAATTTTCGCACTCATAAATATCTCTTTAATTTTATTTGTGATATTAATAATACTATAAATTATAGATCTCAGCATTATTGTAATAAATTTTTAATAGAAAAAATATTTCTGTTTTCTTTTTCTTTTCTTTTTTTTTTTGTGTTACAAGATTACAAGTGTCTTCTTTTCACAAGCAATCATTTCATCCGAGAAATTTTTTAAAAAGAATTAAAAATTATATTAAAATGAAAAAAAAGAAATCGTAATAATTTATTTCTTCATTCGTAAGAAAAAGAACATCATAATTTACGTAGCGACTTATAAAAATGACGAATACTTTTGATATAACGAAAAGACGGTACTTGGAGATTAATTTTTGATTTTTGTGCGGATTGTCGCATCGAAAGTAGCACGTAAATTTTTTTAGAGATTTCGTCCGTTCGAAATTTGGGTTAAGATATTATGGTGGAGGTTTTGCCGAAAAAGCAGTCACGGAAAAGTGCTATTTCCAGAATTGGCCGGCTGAAAGCACAAGAAAAAGTACTCTGGCGAAACGTAACACATGCTTCTTCGACTAATTATATTTTATGGGACTCGGTATATAAGCTTAGGTATATGTATCTACCTTCGGAGAAACGTTACCAAGTTATCTACGAGTTTCTTCTTAGACCATGTTACGTTAAACTAGCTTGTTAAAGATTTCTTTTACGAGCGGACTGATCTAAAAATCAACATCCTTTCGCTTCTAGTTTTGTCGTTCAAATAAACAACCTTTACATGTTTCTTTGGTATAGCTATAATCAATTTGATTCGATTTAATAGTTGAAATTTTCCGATCTAAATCGAAAACGTTCATTTTTATTCGATGAAAATTTACCTACTCGCTTATTGTGTTCTTCATTTTTTTATTTATTTTTTCTTTTCTTTTTTTTTTTACATATGAATCTATATGGCGTAAGTCATAACATTAATTCTTTTTTAGTTTGAAAATATTTTGACGCTTGGGTATGAATTATCAAAAATTATTTTTCTACAGTGGCAGATATATTAAAAAGATGTGTTTTCTCTCGCACGTTACTCTTGAAATTTTGTAAATTACATAGAAGAAAAAAAATTTGTCTCTTTCGTGAATATGAATATTCATATAAATGTACCTGTTTTATGCTCGTCCTTATCAAAATAAAAAAAGAAAGAAAGAAAGAAAGGAAAAAAAAATTATTTTTAAATTATACAAACTCAAATATTTAAATATGTATTTCAAAAAGAAAAGTATATGGCTTACAAATAGGCGTAATTACACGTCATTTGTAATTACATGTCATGTACATGTACATACGTATACTTAACATATTCAATCACATAGTTCGTTGTGTAATGTCGTACGACGAAAGTTTTTAAAGAAAAATCGAAAATACAATTTTGTCGAAAAATATAATAATTCATTCCTGTCATGTGAAATTCTCGTACATATCTATTTAGATATATATGTGTTCGACGAAACATTTACATCGTCGTATGTACTTACATACAAGTACGTGTTCGTAGAGTAACATGTCTCAGTAAAAATGGATTACCAATGTCAGTCATAAAATGTCGACAATATATATATATATATATATATGTATATACATATTTACTTACTTCACACGACCTTTTAGATAGCTTAGTCTCCTAGAGCTTTACGCATACACGCGTTCGATCGATACTTTACGAGATTAACATCGTCCGATGATGACCCTGTTTAATGATAGAAAAAGAAAAAGAAAAAGAGAAAGAAAAAGAGATAGAGAAAGAATTCAAGAGAGTTTTGTGAAAATATATCTTTGAATTTTCTAATCAATTCAAGGTATTATCATTATCGACATCGACACGATTTGAACGTGTTACGATTTTCAAAGATGTATTGGACCCATTTTTTTTTCATCCGATTTATTAAAGCTTGCAAAATTAATTTTTTTATTTATATCACAAGATATTACATTCTTCTTCTTCTTCTTCTTAATTTTTTCTTTATATATATATATATATATATATATATATATATATATATATATATACGTCAGAATGTCTCAATATATTTTCGTATTGATAATGTTAACAAATGTTAAAAATTTACAAGTTTCAACTAGTAATGATTTATTAGTATTCTGTAAGACAGGAAATTGCTTGTTTAAATCTGATGATTGATATTTGCAAATAATAAATTATATACTTATTATAGTACAGTTATATATACGTATATATATATATATATATATATATATATATATATATAATTTTATTAGCTAGTATATTGTTAAATCTTTATAAAAAAAAATTATTACTCCATATTAAAAGATTGATATAATACTTGTTACACATAAATTATATTTATTACATTATACTTAGAGATAATTTTATTGGCCATTATTGAATATTATCTTTTTTATCTTTCATAACAAAATTATTAATTTACATACCTTAAGGATAATATCTGCAAAATATTAAATATAAAATATAAATTATTCCTATAAATTTATTACAGTCATATAAACAAGAAAAATTTTCATACGTTTTCTCTCTCTCTCTCTCTCTATATATATATATATTTATATATATATATTTACACACACACACACACACACACACACACACACACGCACGCACGCACGCACGCACGCACGCACGCACAGACACACATAACAAAATTTACGTTACAAAGTGTTATATACAATAGTGTGAAAGAATAAAATACATACTACATATATATGTATATATATAGAATATGTGTGTGTGTGTGTGTGTGTGTGTGTATGCAAACAAACATAAGAACAGACTATGTTAACGATGATTGAAAGAAATCAAAGAAACACGATAGAAGGGTAGAATCATGAGTGAAGTGGATAGGTGATTTAAGAGGATGAAGGGTGAAAGGTAGAGGATGTTGGTAGAGAAAGAGAATAAGCGAGAACACAGGTATTAGAGTAGGAAAGAGGGATGAGGTTTACAAATACGGCAGACACGATGACTCAAGCCTGACGCCGGGCCGTGAAGCGCGTTGTTGGGTTTCCAGGGATTTATTTCTTTTCTCTCTTTTTTTTTCTCTTTTTTATCTTTCCTTTTCGTCTTTTTTTTTCTTTTTCATTTCTTTTTTCGTACACATCTTAACACACATTTGATTTTCAACGTTCGTTTCATATTTATATTTAATCGTGTTCAGATATTTTATTATTTTCATTAACATTGTTGTCATCGTCGTTACTGTCGTTGCTATTGATGTTATTGTTATAAATCGATGTCATCGACTTATGTGTTAAGTATTTAATTACTTACGTAAGACACGTACATGCGTAAGAGATATGTCCGAGTAAGTAATTAAAAATAAAAGTACATAAGTGCTATGATTCTATTATCTTCTTAATTTCTTCTTTTTTTTTCTTTCTTTTTTTTTTTTTTTTTTTTTTGGAAGAAATGAAATCACAGGCAAATATCCAGAAGGTGCTTACACTTTTACATACATACTTGTTCCACATAGTGGGGGCAAATGTTTTTCGAACGCATCATCCGGCCTCTGCTTGGTGGTGTACAGCGACTCTTCGAGGCTGTTAACTGAAACAGGCCTCCTATCCTGTTTAGTTTTGCCGCGCGTTAGCGAGCGTACGGTCACGGAACATTCGAAAGTTAACAACGTGTGTATGTACGTGTGCGTGTGTTATGTGTACGTGTATGTGTATCTGTGAGTATGTGTATGAGAGAGAAAGAGAAAGAGAGAAAGAGAGAGAGAGAGAGAGAGAGAGAGAGCGAGAGAGAGAGAGAGAGAGAGAGAGAGAGAGAGAGAGAGAGAGAGAGAGAGAGAGAGAGAGAGAGAGAGAGAGACAGCGAGCTTAAACTCCCTGTACGAAATTAGATCGCCTCGTGAGATCCGTTGGAATTCGTCTTGGGCCACTTCGCGATCGCGACAATTCTATACTATCGCTCGATCGTATTTTTGAAAGAAACTTTTGTTCCGAATAATAAATGAAAAAAAAAAAAAAAGAAAAAAAATAAGAAAGAAGAAGAAGAAGATTCTCATATCTCTTTTTCGTTCGTTAGCTTGTTTGTTTGTTTGTTTGTTTGTTTCTTTATTTTTTTTCTTTTCATTTTTTTTCTATTTTATATATATATATATATATATATATATATATATATATGTGCATCGAACGCATGATAGATTGTTTCTTTTTCTTCTCTTCTCTCTTTTTTTTTTTTTTTTTTTTTTCTATACATGATCTCTGTTGTGGCGGAAATTGTTGGCGGAACGTTGCCGATTGTTATATGTATATGTGTATATATGTATAAATCTTCAATGGAAAGTGTAATTCTATTTGTTTTTAGAATGGTATCAGGAAGGAAGAAAAATAATATAATGTAAAATTTGGTAGATTTCACGACACATGTTTCGATTGATTTATTTATTTTTTCTTTCTTTCTTTTTTTCTTCTTCTTCTTCCCTCGCTTGTTTTCTGTTCTCTTTCTTTTTTATCGGAATTTTTAGATTCTTCTTATTATCGTGAGTTACTTTATAGTACACAGTTTTTAGAGTTACAAGTTACGTGGGAAAGATCGAAGATCGTATCGATTTGTGCGTTCAGTCGTGTTATACATACGTATGTAGGAAGAAACTCGATCGATTTTAATTGAAATCATTTTTTAGATTTTTATAGATCGATCGAAATTAAAATCTCAAATGTAGTTAAAATAGTAAGATTACGAACGACGATACTGTTAGACAAGAGAAATCTTTTGAAAGGATATAATTCGAAATATTTTTGTATGCCGATAAAAATTGAAAAATCGTGATCGAAATTTGAAGAAGGAAATTTAAAGAACTCACGTCATTTCCGGACGATGTCGAGCGTCTTTTTAAAGAAATACAAATATAACGATGTTACGAGTAAACGAAGGTCATAAACCGAAACACAAAACAGGTGGTTCTCCGTCCCGTGTGTTTTCACATCGACGTGTGTTCGTGTAGCACGAGCACGATTGAGAATGACTTTAGCATTTTTCGTGACAATTCCGGCAACCATGATACGATCTTATTTCTCCAAAGGGAAGAAGCAAAAGTATGGCTCGACGTTGTCTACGGTAATCCTTTTAAAATATGTATTAACACTTTAATATATTAATTTTTCTTGTTTTTTTTTTTTTACTCCATTTTTACGACAAAAATGTACAGGATAATATTATATTATTTATTATTTATTGTTAATTAATATGCTTTATAATTTCGTATATATTCCCATATTTATTTAAAGGATTAAAATTTTATTTAAATGGTTAACAAAAATATATATTTAAATTTTATTATATATATATATAAAGAAATTGATTATATATAAAAATAAGTACATAGATTTAATTACATAACAGATGTGTAATACATAATCTTCTACACCTATGTCGGACTTGTTAAACATAATATATAACTAAAATATTCATTTATGTTGTTATATAATCAAATTTTATTATATATCTTATATATTGTGAAATTTAATTCAGATATACATATATAACTAATATTTATCAAATATATAATCAACAAATATTTTCTATATATATATATATGTATATATATATATATATAATAAATTTGGTTATATATAAATAAAATTAGTTATGAACTATACAATACACAATCTTTTATATATCTAAATAATTTCCATTAAAAAAAGAAAAATAGGGGAGAAAAAACAGATTTTATAATAATATTCATCGGAAAGAAAATTTTACACTTATGTACCAAATGTCGCCAATGTCGTCGCTAACATAGTCGTATGCTACCCTTTAAGTTAGCGTTAACCCATCACCGTCATGCTTCCAATCCAATAGCAGACGAAGTGTGGCACATGCGTTCTAATAACATCTTGGTTAATCTATATAAAGCTAGAAATCCGTTCGACGTTAAATCGGATACGTCGATTGTCTCAAAGTCATGAAATCATTACTTGTTCGATATTTATGACGCAACGAGGACAACCAGATGAGCTTTCTGCTTGTCTATTTATCTCTCTCTCTCTCTCTCTCTCTCTTTCCTGTTTTCATGACACACTACACATATACGTTATATATATATACACATGAACATATACAGACATATCCATATATATACCCATATCACACATACATATCACAGATACATACATATATATACATACATATGTATATATGTATATATATATATATATATATATACACACATGAATATATACTCGAAGAGGAAAAGGAGGGAAGCTCGTCATTTCGACGGAAGCTTTCTCGCTATTAAAACGGATTATACATCATTGAAACCGATGAACGAACGAATATCGATGCCGTTGACGTGACCTACATTCGAAATCACGCATCGGTATAAAAATTAAATCGCAGAGATACAAAAAGAAAATATAGGGGAGCTGGAGGAATGTGAGAGGAGGTATGTGATTATAGGTGGTTTGGTAGTTGTCATGTGTGGGCGAGATATAAAAAAAGGAACAGATACAGAGAGAGAGAGAGAGAGAGAGAGAGAGAGAGAGAGAGAGAGAGAGAGAGAGAGAGAGAGAGAGAGAGAGAGAGAGAGGGTGAGAGAGGGAGGGTGTTCATCCCTTCGTGTGAAAGCAAAAAAGTCAAACCTCGAGATACTATGAATAATGAAAAGAGAATATTCCAAAGGAATACCTTTCTTTCTTTCTTTCTTTCTTTCTTTCTTTCTTTCTTTCTTTCTTTTTACCACTGTCCTTGTTTCTCTCATTTTCGTTTTCTTTTTCCAATACTTTTGTATATCATTAACTAGAGAGAGAAAAGTTAAAACTATATTTGAAATTTATCCTCAAAAGAAGAGTTCACATTTTCGATCTCGGAGTTTTAATTTATTAGAATTAAATGCGAATTTGATCCTAATTAACGTATTCGATACTAATTATTTATTTATTTTTTGAAATTAAATCAATTAAAATCTTTGCGAAATATTACTAAAATTTTAAATAAATTAAAATGTTAGAAAGATGGTTGAGTAAATTGAAATATTATAAAAACCAAGACGTTTCTTGTTATGTTAAATATTATGTATCGTTGGTTCTTTATTTGAGTAAATTTTTTAATAGTAATAATAACAAAAATATGAATTAAAGTAAGTAAAAAGTAAAGGTAGAAAGAAATGAACGACATTTTGACGAAACAAATAAAATAGGTTGTTAGATTGATAAATTAAAACGTTAATTGTACGTTAAATAATACCTTATTGTTGATTTTTTAATTGAATAAATTAAAAACTAAAAAGAAAAAGGAAATAATAACAAAACTATAAAATTAAAATATGCGAAAGGTTAAGAAACAAACGGTACAAAAAAATGAATGTTTTGAATATATATTTGACGAAACAAATAAACACTTAGATCGGTAAATTAAAATGTTCAATGTATATTACATAATATGTTATTGTTCGTTTTTTTTAATTATATAAATTAGAAAAGAAATAATACAATAAACAAGAATATAAAATCAAAATAGGTGAAAGGTTAAGAAAAAAATGTTAGTAAGGAATGAATGATATTTTGACGAAACAAATAAAATAGGCTATTAGATTGGTAAAGTGGGTTAACGCCTCGTACTTTTGAATTTAGATCGGGCAAGAAAATAAATGTTTCTATGGAACAGATCCATCTTACGAATCGGTGTCGATCGATGTTTGGCACGTTTCCGGATCAAACGATTCCCGGATTGCTCTTGATGCCTTCAATTTTTTGGCCGAGTCCAAACGTTTCCACATTAATCTTGCCAAATGCGACTACGAATCTCGCTTCGTTCGAACTTTTATTCTTTGTTCGAGGCCGAAACAAAGAAAAAATAATAAGAAACATAAAAAGAAAAAATAAAGAACTTCCATATAAAATTTTAACTCATAAGTTATAGGGTGAATCAACTCAATCGTGATTCGTAAAACAAATAATAAAGTTTCCAAATCGATCTTGTCGTTTTTTTTTTTTTTTTTTTTGTATATTTCTTCGTTATTATGCATTATTGTTGGATAGAAGATAAAAAGAAAAAGAAAAAAAGGACGAAAAATATCAGTCAAAATGTCGATAAACAAATTTCCTTGTTATTGAAATCTTCTCAATTTCAGTTTGAAACACAGGCAGAATTATAAAAATAAATTTAGTCCTGGAAAAACTCTGATAAAAAAATAAAAAAAGTATTACCATCGTCAGTAAATTCGAACAAAATTGGAGATTTTATATGAAAAAAAAAAAAAGAAAGAAAAAACTAGAGATAGAAAAGAGATAAACGTGGAAACGAGCATTGGAAGCGTATACAAATAGAATATTTTGCACAAATGTGGAAAAACTCTCGGGGGAGAGCAAAAAAACCAACTGCTGTCAAAAAATACGAACTAAAATAGAATATTTTGGAAATATGAAAAGAAAAAAGAATACAATGAAATGATTATATATATATATATATATATATATATATATTTTAGAATTGTATAATAATAACAAAATCCAAAGATCAAGAGTCGACTATTGCACTTGCAAAAAAAAGAAACAACAAAAGAAAAGAAAGAAACAATAATTCATAACTCGGAAAGTAAGTGATAGATGAGAGTTGTGAAGGGTGAAAAAGAAACAAAATAAGACGGAGAAGGAGACGAAGAAAAAGAAAAAGAAGAAGAAGAAGAAGAAGAAGAAGAAGAAAGAAAAAAAGAAGAAAAAGAAGAATAAAAAGTTGAAGACACTTGAAGAGTCCTTCTTGAGCTCGTTAAAGCCCTTTCCACTTATCTCTTGAGCGTGGAAATATTGTATGCACGCGTTACCGTCACTTACATAAATCAGCATTTGGTTTTTTTTTTCCATCAGCGGTATAGTATTATTCACTATACCATAGATAGAGGAGGTAACTTTGTTAATTCGGGAGGCTCGCACATCCCCCTTCGTTAGAGTAACGAAGAATCTTTAGATGTTCTTGGTGTACGGGTCATTGGAACGAGGTTGCCAGGTCACGACCTCGGCCCAGAGTCACGATTTCTTTTTCACCTGGTGGTAGCAGCAGGTGTATGAATAAAACATGGAGACTTCGATTTGCATTTTGTCGGCTTGTAATCGTTGAACGAACGAATCGTCTCGAACGGTCGGGTTAACCGTTCTTATTGTTGTTGTTGTTATTGTTGTATTGTGTTGTATTGTTGGTTATATGTATGAGTTGATATAATATTCGTGTTGGTATAAGACGTACACACGCATACATACACGTGCGCGCATATATATATATATATATATATATATATAAAATATATATATATAAGCCCTTTAATAGCTTATTTCTATCCTTCTTTTCTTCTCACTGTGTTGTTCCACACTCTCTAAGTGCAAGACCATATGTTTTCCAACAGATCGAGCCAGATAATAAAAAATCGATCGAGGAAGCTAAGGAAAAGAAGACGATAGTAGTATACTACTACTACACCTACCGACTGAGTTATTAGTTCAGATTAGATGCTTGCCGAGCACGAAATCCTTCAGAGTTGTTATTGGTCTAGGCGAGGTCGCGGAGCAACCAAAGGTCTATTAGTCTAATAGGGCTAACCCTCCTTACTTTACTCGGCCTGTGGATATTCACATCGAAATGTGTGATAAACTAAGGGTGTGGACGACCGGGAGTTGTCCTATACAAACATACACGTATACACAGATGCACACGTATACGCGTAAACACACATGAAAACTAACACGAACACGTACGCGAACGTATACACGCATACGTTTACGTTCGGACGCACTAGAGCGCAAAGTTCTCACCACTCTTCTTCTTTCCTCTTCTTCTTCTTCTTCTTCTTCTTCTTCTTCTTCTGCTTCTTCTTTTTCCCCTCCTCCTCCTCCTTCTCCTTCTCCTCCTCTTTCTCCTTCTTCTCCTCCTATTCCTCCCTTTCGCACCAATCGAACACACCTCCCCTTTCGCGGCCTGCATTGCATCAGTGTGAAGCCAGCGCTCGAGCAGGACTCTTCGTCCTTTCCCCACGCGTGCTGGTCTATCGTGTAAACAACATTCCAGGGCTTCCTCCCTCTGAAACGAGGCTACCTTCTTCCAATCGATAACGCTTCCTTGTTTTTTTTGTTTCTTTCTCTCTTTCTCTCTCTTTCTTTCTTTCTTTCTTTCTCTCTCTCTCTCTCTCTCTCTCTCTCTCTCTCTCTGTTTTTTCTCTCTTTCTCTCTTTCTTTCTCGTTTTCATCGAACCAAGTCTTTTTTCATCGAAGAATTCGAAAGGGTGTGCATCGTAAACATCGTTTCTCTTTTTTATTATTTTCTTTACGTATATATGTATACCAACGATTAGAAAATACTCGTGTTAATCATTCGGGATTATTTTTACGTCGATTAAAAAAAAATAAAAGAAGAAAGAAAGTATAAAAATGGTGTTTCGCGTGTGAACCCTTATTATTATAAAATACATTACCGAAGACGTTGATATAATTATATTAAAAAAAAATTGTTGACCCGTTCCTAACGTTTTCCCTCTCTTTTGTACCATCAGAAGGGTGTGTTGTCTTTAGAACGTTTATATATATATATGTGTGTGTATGTATACATGCGTATGTATATATATATATATATATTATATATATTAGCACCCTCTAGTAGTTAATATAAATATCAACTTTCAATAAAATCTACGGGAGTTAATTTTTTATTTATAAAAATATCGTACAACCGAGTGATAAAATATTTTTATTAAATTATTCATGTGTGCTCGTCGTGTACATACGTAATTACGTGATCGTACGAAAAAAAGAATAATGATTGGTGTTCCGATTTATTATGTGATGTGCCCGATAAAAAATATTGTGACAGAGTAATAGAAATTTATGAGAAATTAGTTTGATACATACGAAGGGAAAAATTTTGTTTGGTGTAACGATTTGCAATCGATGCACTTTTTTTGTGGTGACGGCGAGGGAATCTACGCGAGCGTCTTAAATGGCAGAGAGTCCAATTAGCAACTCAAAACGCTTTTGTGCTAGACAGGTCAGCGATTAATGCTTTATATAGCTTTACATGAATATATATCCGATATAGTTTTTAAGTAGATTTATTTTCTTTTTAATTCAATGATTTTTTCAATCTAACAACAACAAAACAACAACAACAACAACAATAATAGTAATAAAATCAGTAGTGTGCAACAACAGCCAAGAAAAAAGAAGGAGTTATTAAATTATTAAATAAATAAACATTACTTTTCGGAATATGTATTAACGATTGAAGAAGTGAAATAAAAATGAATATAGAGCGGGTTTTTAAAAGTCTTTATGATGGTTTTCAAAATTAATTATTTTATTGCGATATATTTGAGATTAATTCTTTTCTTTATTTTTTCTTTTTTTTTCTCAGATTGGAAAATCAACTACAAGTTTAGAAACTTGTACGAAATCTGAGAGAAGAAAAATTAGCCTAAACAGTCTCCCGAAAAAGGGGGTAATTTCTATTTGAGCTACTTTTAAAATCACTTAAGGAAAATCAATTTTGGCTCATCTTATAAATATATATAGTATAAATTTGTGAAATATAAAAATTATGTAAAGTGGTAAAGGGTTGATAAGATAAAAAAAAAAAAATAATAATAATAATAATAATAATAATATCAATAAATTGTTTGGATCATTAATCTTATTATTCTATATTTAAATTACGTGAGATGACAAATGGGTGATGTAAAAAAAAAAAAAAAAGAAAAAAAGGAAGGAAAAATAATACAAATAAAACAAAAATTAAATAAATAAAAAAGGAGAAAATAAGAAAGAAAAAAAAATGAAAAAAAAGAAAGAAAGAAAAATTAATTGGACGTATGAATTAATTTTTTTGGACAATTAATTATTATTTTAGGTGTTGTCCCTCGGCGCGGACGTCCTTCCCGAGTACAAACTACAATCGCCTCGAATCCACAAGTGGACCATATTACATTACTCGCCCTTCAAAGCGGTCTGGGATTGGGTGATACTACTTCTCGTAATGTACACAGCCATATTCACGCCATACGTCGCCGCCTTCGTGCTGTCCGAGCCGGATTATAACAGCAAGAAGAACAAGAAATACGGTGACGACCCGATCGTCATCATAGACTTTATAGGTAAGTTTATAGACAAACCGATATCTTAGATAATGCCAGATCTTTCTTATTCTCTATTCTTATTCTTTTCCTTTCCTTTTTCTCTTTACATTTTTTTATTTTACTCTAATCGTCGCGAAAGTAAGGAAGACTAAAACATGAAAAGAATTGGAGATCGAAAGAATAGAAAGAATATGACCTGAATCCTGTCTAACTTAGCCGACACCATGGCTCTATAGCTGAGTTATTAAAATTTATGACAGAGAGGAAAAAGGAGGTAGAGATGAAAAGAGAGGGAGAGAGAAAGAGAGAGAGAGAGAGAGAGGAAGGGAGAAATGGGGTGGGAATAAAAGAGTAAGAGAGAGAGGATGCGAGTGTAAGCGGAAATTGAACGAAGCAGGTGCGACAGAACTCGCTAAATAATCTATGGGCCAATGGCTTGAGTAGAAATTATTTCCTCTCTCTCTCTCTCTCTTTCTCTCTCCTACTATTTATCTATCCCTATCCATATCTCTATCTCTATCTCTATCTCTATCTCTATCTCTATCTCTATCTCTATTTGCCCTTTTCTATTTATTTTTCTACATTTTCTATCGCCCTAGTTCCTCGTAATATTCGTTCGATATCAAACATCGAACTAATATCATCGATCGATCGATGAACTTTGATTATTTCGAAGTGAAATTTATTGATCTATTCATTCATTCATTCATTCATTCATTTATTTATTTATTTTTTCTCATAAAAAAAAAGAGAGAGAGATGGAGAGATAGAAATTCTATAAATAGATTTCAAATTACGGGTGGTTGATAGATATCAAACATACGTATCTAATTAGGGATTAGATATAATTAAGCGAGATTCGATAAGCGAGTTTCTCGATGTTTTCAGTCGACGTCACATTCATCGTGGACATCATCATAAATTTTCGCACGACTTTCGTCAACAGTAACGATGAAGTGGTGTCGCATCCTGGAAAGATAGCCGTCCATTACTTGAAGGGTTGGTTCATCATCGACTTGGTGGCCGCAATACCCTTCGACCTTCTACTCGTTGGCTCTGATACGGACGAGGTGAGTCTAATCGTTGCACGACGTTACAAAATATCGTCAAGATATATTTTCTTATATAGTCGAGTTCGATCCCGAGCGTTCGTTACCGATTCGTTTTAAATTATGATCTTTTAAACGTCCTAGGATTTTCTTCTGTTAAACAACATCGATTATCTTGAAAGATGTATTGAATCTTGATATATACGAGATAGGAGAGAAAGAGAGAGAGAGAAAGAGAGAGAGAAAGAAAGAGAGAGAGAGAGAGAGAGAGAGAGGGAGAGAGAGATAGAGAGAGAAAAGAGAGAAAGAGGGGGAGAGAGAGAGAGAGAGAGAGAGAGAGAGAGAGAGAAAGAGAAAGAGAAAGAGAAAGAGATAGAAGCGATCTCTCGGGATCGAAATTGTCGACTTAAAGTTATTTAGAATGTCGGTGTTAGCTCGTAAATACGAATTAGGATGATATGCCGAGCCCAAGTTAAGTGCCCATAGGTGTGTCTTTCCGGACTGGTGCTTAGTTCGTTTTTTCCCCTTTTTTCGACGTTCTCGGTGTTGAATGATTTTCTTTACAAAATTTTTTGTATATTATTTTTCATTCGATTTATCGTTTCTCTTTTTATTTTCCCTTTTCTTTTTTTCTTTCTTTCTTTCTTTCTTTTTTCTATTTCTTTCTTTTCTTCTTCTTTTTTTTTTTTTTTTTTTTTTTTTTTTTTTTTTTTTTTTTTGAAACATCACTCTTTACTCTCTTCCGTTGATACGTTTTTCGTTTATTTCTTTTTAATCTTTTTATTCTGGTTCTCTTTTTTCCTCCTTCACATTCGTTCGTTCGTTCGTTCGTTCGTTCGTTCGTTCGTTCGTTCTTTCGTTGGAAATAAATAATCGATTCGTCCGTCGTGCTTTAATGGTACAACGTTAAAATATCTAATGGACAATCGGAGATGGCTCCTTTTACTCTTCTTTTTTATTTTTTCTTTCTTTCTTTCTTTCTTTCTTTTTTTTCCCTAGTTGAATTTCACTCAATCGCCGTTCGTGATAATTATCCATCGATTTATATCGTATGTGCACTGAAAAAAAAAAATATCGTTTCGCGCGATCCAAGCTTACGTGAGAAGTAAAAGTAATTAAAAAACAGAAAAGAAAGAACAAAAAAAAATTAGAAAAATAGAAAAAAAAGAATAAAAAATAACGAAAAGTATCGCGCGTGCTATGGACTTTTCGTGAGACAAAAAAAGCTGCAGACCAAAAAAAAAAAAGGAAAAAAAAGAACCATTAGAAATAAAAACGTCGAAGTCGACGATGAATCGAATAATAACGCTTTTGAGATTGTAGACGAGTAGACGATCGAATTTGAGCTAGTTGTTGGTGAAAAAGGGAAAGAAAAGAAATGAAAAACAAAAAATAAAAAGAAAGGAGAAAATAAGAAATAAGAAATAAAATAAAATAAAATAAAATAGAAAAACCTCGTGTTTATTTTATTTTTTTTTATTTATTTTTCTTTTTCATTGTTATAGTTTCTTTACCTTCGTTATTATTACTTTTTCTTTTCTTTTTTTTTATTTCTTTGTAATATTTTTTGTACATCATTTTTTTTTTTTTTTGGTTCGTTACATTCGATAACGCATGTACCTGTGTTCACGTGTATGCATACAATCTCTTAATATTTAAATGTGTAAGTAAGTCTAGTCTCTTTCGCTGTGAACATTTCTGCTCTTTATTGTCTAAAGTGTTAGACACTTCGTCGTCGTCGTCGTCGTCGTCGTCAAAAATCCTTATATAATAGGATAATTCTAATACCATCTCTACTATATTATTCATTTCATCGTATTCTGTTTGATTCTTCTATTTACTACTATCACTACTATTTCTATGACTACTTTCTTCTACCACTTTTTCTACTTCTAAATTCTATTTCTATTTCTATATTATTCTTATTTTGTTCTTCTTCTTTATCTCTTTTTTTTTTCTCTTATTTTACAAATCAATTTTTAACTCGATTCTATTTCATTAATTTGGATTTTTCAGTTTTATCCTACCTACCCTTTGCGACGCGATTGAACGAGCGTTTTTCTTTCTTTCGTTCTTTTCTTCTTTTTTATAATAATTATTAAAAAAAATATATATATATATGCAGAAAGAAAGGGGTTTCATCGAGAGAATTTAAAATATGTGACCCAGGAAAAGTCGACGGTTCGTGAGGTACGACCGATCATATTTTTTTTTCCTTTTTTTTTCTTCTTCTTTTGTTGTCGTCGTTTTCAACTTTTCTCGATAAATCTCGCCGACGAACGACGCGTGATTACGTTCGGATAAAGAAAGAAAAAAAAAAAACCAAGAAAAAAGAAGAGAGAAAACAAATGGAAATAAAAAGAAAAGAAGAATTTTTTTCTGTCATAAATTATATCAACGAAATGCGCGACGATTATGGTAGTGGCGTGTAGAAATTCAAAGATTTTTTTTTCTTCCTTTTTGATCCTTCCCATAGAAAAAATAAAGATAATAAATATATTTAGAGTTAAAATTTGATACGAGAAGGAGAGACTGCTCTTTTTCTTTTCTCTCTCTCTCTCTCTCTCTCTCTCTCTC
>NC_057685.1:3677179-3688691 GCF_014466175.1 Vespula pensylvanica | reverse complement strand
TCTCTCTCTCTCTCTCTCTCTCTCTCTCTCTCTCTCTCTTTCTCTCTCTTTTATATATATATTTCTTTTTCTTTTTTATTCCTTTTTTTGTTTTTGTTTCCTTTCACTTAATTCTATTTACCCTTTTTTCTTTTTTGTCCCTTTTTTCTTCTTCTTAAAGAGAAATTAAAAAGTAACACAGTTGCTATGATAAAAGTAACGAATTTTAACCTCAGTTTAACGTTTTCGTAGCTCGGCTTGGACAAGGACGAGGTTAGTTGACACACATACACACAAAAATACTCACAGGCTGACGTTTGTACGAATTAACTTTTGCAGAGTTCGATTTGTACGTTCGTTTTCTTTTTTATACACATACACATACACACATACATACAAACACACACACACACACAAACAGACAAATATACAATACGTACAGTGATCAAAAAGTCATCACCGCAGCCGTATGTTTTATATCACTATTTTTATCTATCTTCTTCACACACACACACACACATATATATATATATATTTATGTATATATTCATAAAGATATATACATATATATATGTATGTATATATAATTTTTCATTGCTTAATAAACGAAATATATAAATACGGAAACACGTACACGCGCGCGCGCGCACGAGTAAAACACAAAACACACAAAACTTTCTCACAGAAATATTACGTACGTATTTACACTCCCGAATGATTCGCACTATTTCCATTTATTATATATACCTATATTTTTTTTGTTTTTTTTTTATTTTTACTTTTATTTTTTTTTTTTGTAAAATTAATATTCATCCCTTTCGTAAATTCCTAGAGTGTATATTACGAAATTTAAATCGATTATATATATATATATATATATATATATATATATATCTACAAGAAACGATAGCGGATGAATAAAAATGATTTGTATAAATTAGGAACACTGCAACCCCCATTTTAATACGTAGGAAGCTTTAATCAAATTAATTTGCTAATTATTGGGAAGAATTTCATCGGTCTCGATATAGAAGAGAAGCGATCCTTCGCACAAGAAAAATAATGAAATTTTTTATAAAAACATTTTTGCTTCCCCCTTGTTTTTCTTTTACAATTTTCCTCTTTCTCTTTTTTTTTTGTCTTTATTTTTTTTTTGTTCTTTTTTATTTATTATTTTTTTTTTTTTCAATCTCACCAGAACGATTTTTCTAATCTAGGCGAATATCACGAAGAGCATATTATTTGATGCGTGCCGTTGCTGTCGCGAGATCAACTCTTGCAGCGATGAAAAAGAAAAAAGAGAAAAAAAGAAAGAAAAAAGAAAAGAAATGAGAAAAAACATAGGGATGGGGTGGGATAGGATGGGTTGGGGTGTGGAAGAAATAAAGTAGAAAAAATGAGGGAAGGAGAAAAAGAACAAGAAAATGGGCGAAGAAGAATTAACGTAGTACAGCGTCGTTGAGTACTTCGTGGTATAAAAGATTTTGAGCCCATTTTTAACAACGTCTATCTAGTGCTCGGTGCTGCTGGCGTCGTCGTCGTCGTCATCGTCATCGTTAGAAAGACAATAGAGCAAAGAATAAGGACAACCAACTATTGCGCGTATGTCATTTTTATAAAGAAAAAAAAAAAAAATAATAATTGCTTTTTATTGATGCGTTACAAATGCATATAGATAATTAATTTCGATCGATCAAACTAAGATGATATTTTTCTTGTGCGAGTAGATCGTTATTACCAAGGGATATTCTATTTTTCTTTTTTTTTCCTACTTTCTAGTTTTTTTTTTTTTGATTTTTGTTCTTTTTTTTTTTTTTTTTATTTTTTAATCTCATCGATTAGGAACATGAGCATGTATAATGCATAGTACATATCTATGAAAAAAACTTTTTTTTTTCTATTTATATACATATAAAATATAAAAATTGTAAATATATAAAATGCTTTTTTGACGATATACAATTCAATCGATATTGAAGAGAAAAATATCAATTGCTGCATCGTTCGCATTAACAATTCCTTTCCTTCTTACCTCTCTTACGTGTAAGAGATTCGTCGTATAAAATTTTCTTGAAATTTTTTTTTTGTGCCATTTATGATTTTTTATTTATTTGTTGCCATTTATATTTTCTGTCCCATTTATGTACATTTTTCGTCGCATACTAAGCATATTGTATATTATTTATATCCTTAATTTCTTCGTAAAAGAATGAGCGCATTACAGGCGATGATATTACAGATATTAGGGAACGAATGATATCTTTCCTTTATAAATATATAAATATATATATATATATAATAATAATTTTTACTAGATTAGCGAATGATTATTAGATGATTGTCCCCTAACAAATATTGGTCTTTGCATCGAATTAAATTTTACGGACCCTTTTTGTTCTTTTTTATAATTAGTATCGAATAGTTAGAATTTGTAGTATTTATTTCGTTAGAAATTTTTTTTCAATGAGAAATATGAACAAATTTATATCTGATATCAACATTCGTTAAGAATAATTACTATACAGATACATATATAAATATATACATATATTGCATAGTTATCATGTAGTAGTTAGTTAGCTTATGATTTTTATGAAATATATCGATTTATTCGGTTCGTCCTTTTTTTTTCCTCTCCCATTACGATACAATTAGCAGTCAATGCTTCTAATTCATTAAAAGCGCGGATAAAGAAACAAAAGCTTTTACATCGTTTGATTTATCATTTTTATTCTTATTTATTTATTCACTTATTATTATTATTATTATTATTATTATTATTATTATTATTATTATTATTATTATTATATCTCCTCTTTTTTTTTACTTTTTTTTCTATATTTCAGCTTTAGCAAATTTTTATAATATAACACAAAGATAAGCACAAAGATGCTCTTCTTTTTTTTATATCTTTCTTTTTCTAAGAATTATATAAATATACATGCTAAGTATTGAAAAAAAAAAAACAAATAAATATAGGTATATATTAAACCATCTAATCGCTTGATAGGGGTTGCAGAGTTATTGCAAAGCTTCTTTACGAGCGTTTCGATGCATCCATTCATTTCTTATTGTCGATCGATACTCTGAAGATAAATTAATTCAAATCAAATCTATTATCTCACGGGCACGCATTATCGCACGCTTAAAGAATGGAAATTATTTTTCTTTGCGATGCACGTTCTCTGTAATTCTTTTTTTTCTTTTCCTCATTTTCCAATCCGCGTTTTGTAAATTTCTCGCGAGGAATTCGATAATTATAATAAAGAAATTCTTACATCTTTACGGTAACAAGAATGAAAAAATTAATGATATATAATTATATAATTAATATATAATTTATAAATATATATTATATTATAAATAATATAATTTATTAATATATAAATATATAATTAATAAATTGGAAAAGATACTTTTTTTCTTTTCTAATGTAATTTCGAATATATTTATTTAAATTATTTGACTGACGAAATGCTCGTAAATTAAGAAATTATAGGATCGTTTCTCTCCCCCCCCTCTCTCTCTTATATTTTTGTTAATTTCATTATAATCGCCCGTACGAACGTACACAGAACTATGCGAATAATAGCACGCGTGCGCGCGCGTACACACGCACACGAAGAGACGTATTACACCAAAAAACACAGAAGAGACGCAGAGGGCCAAATAGAGAAACAAAGCATCCAATAGGAAAATTTAACAGCGGGATTTTGAAACGATCGTACGTAAGCTTTTGCCGTTTTTTCTCTGGATATCTATTTTTTTTTTTTTTATTTTTTTTCCTATTTTTTTCTGTTTTTTTTTCTCTTTTTTTTTTTCTCGTTTCAAAACTACGTCGATCCTGTTCTTATCGAGCTTTTTTTCGTATCTTTCCGTTCTCTTACGCTTTTGTTGCAAGCTGTACAAAAACAAAAAAATCCATTTGTAAAATTGACCCAATAAATCTAATCCAGATCCTAAATTTAATCCTTTTGATCCATTGATCACGTTTGTAACTGTGCTGAATATTACGTTGTGGTATTATATTACATATATGGGTAGTTTTTATTATATGCATACATTTTAAATATATATATATATATATATATATATATATTTAAAATAAATGAATTAATTTTTATTAATCAATATTTATTAATTAATTTCGTGAATTGAGAGTAATTTTTCTGAATTGAGGACTACCTGTATAAATATTATATACTACGATTTATGTATATATGATCAATTCATGTATAAGTGGAATGCGAAACGCGTGTGACTTGTTCGAAATTTGTGCAATATGATTTTTCCTTTTATTTCTTTTTTTTTTTTTCTTTTTTTAATTCGACATAAAAAATAATAACTTTGACCTTACATTGAGTGTATTATCACGGTAAGTTAATGAAATTCTAAGGACGCGTTTCGTATATATACTACGTATACATCAAAAAATACTTTGTGTATTGTATTATACACGAGCATATAATTGTGTTACTTGTGTCGCTTGAACGCTTCATCTTTCCAACTACGTAATAATCTGCCTTGTGTATATACATATTTGTATATTTGTCCATATGTATATGTCGAACGAATATATTATGGATTTGCATGCGCTGAAAATAAAAGTATGTTTCTTATTAAGAAAACAATTTAAATCGATTTTGTACTTTTTCGAATGTGCACACACACATACACACATATATATACATACATACATATGATTTGTATTTATGTATATCGTACATGCTACATACATATGTATATATATATACATATATATGTGTGAGAAAAAATATACTTGATTTCAAACGGAGAGAAAATCAGTGCCAAAAATTTCGAATTTGGCGCGTTACGTCACGTGACTCGTCTATATCGATAAATCATACTACTTGCTTTGTAGTTCGCGAAAATTTGAACGCGAAATAAAAACATTAATATAATTCGACAATAAATTCGTAAATGAAATGTCACGATTACTACTGGTCGATCCGTGACTGATCTCAAAAGATCGATGGATCGATCGATCGATCGATCGATCTTAATCATGATCAATCAGAATAAGGTAGATGTACATTACGATAATTTCAATTTCTACTCAATCTCTTCGATTCGGAAGTCGCTCTTAGGAGTGTTGTGTCAGTCGATCACAGGTAAGGAATAAAAGAGGGAGCATGTAATAGAGACCTCTATCTTATTTTCTTCTTTTTTTACCCTTATAGCATTTATCATATCAAAAATTAATATTGATGTTGATAGATAACGTAATTTAAAAAAAAGAAAAAACAAAGAGCGAAGAAAAGAGAGAAAAAAGAAAGGAAAAAAACGTTACAATAGCTCGATACAAAAATTCTTTTTTTCTATAAAAAATCTATTTTTTTTTTCATTTTTTTACTAAAAGTATTATTTCGTAATTTTTTAATGTATATATCGGCTTTATTACGTACATTTAGGTCGTTTCTATATACATACACACATATATCAAAAAGGAGTAACGATCGAGGTAATGGAAACGGGAATAGAATTCATCTTCGTCCATAAAATATAAAAGTGAAATTGGTTAAAGGGAGAGGAAAGGAAAAAGGAAAAAAAGGAAAAAGAAAAAAAAAAAACATAAAATGTTAGACAGATGGGGACGAACTCTGACATTTCTTGACAGTCTCTCTATAACATTACTTACATTGAAATATTGAACATCGTTCGTCTCGTCGACAACTCGGTCGGGATACTTTCCATGAATATAAAAAGAAAAAAGAAGTAAAAGTAAAGGAAGAAAAAGAAGAGGAGAATGAAGAAGAAGAAAAAGAAAAAGAAAAGACAAAGTTGAAGGATTATCCCGATCGAGTTTTCAATAATTTCAATTGTCCTTGTAGATCGGACATGTTATTGCATATTTCATTAAAATCATTATTGCATATCGATTATCTCGATCGAATACTGCTTCTTTGCGATTTACTTAATTATTTATTAATTAATTAATTTCTTTGCTTTCGAGCTATTGAACGTTCATTTCTCGTTCGCTATCGATCATAGGTAGAGAAAGAAAAAGAAAAGAAAAAAAAGAAAAAGAGAAAGAAAATAAAAAGATAAAAACAGAGAAAGAGAGAGAGAGAGAGAGAGAGAGAGAGAAAAAGAAAGAAAAAGAACAGAAATATAAAAGAAAACAATATAATTAAAATGATCGGTCAGCCGTGTTAGATGGACAAAATGACGCGTTCTTTTCAGACGACGACCTTGATCGGACTTCTCAAGACCGCACGTCTTCTACGCTTGGTTAGGGTGGCCAGAAAAATCGACAGATACAGCGAATACGGAGCCGCGGTTTTGCTCCTTTTAATGGCCAGTTTCGCACTCATTGCACATTGGATGGCCTGTATATGGTGAGTTAGAAACAAAAAAAGAATAAAATAAACAAAAAAATTTGCTTCGTAAAAAAAGAGAGAAAATATCCGTCAACATTGTTTTTTTTTTCAGATTCGAACGACGATAAGTTGTGAATTAATAATCGATAAAAGTAAATTAATCAATTTTTTTCTTTTTCCCTTTCTCTCAAAGGTATGCCATAGGAAATGCGGAAAGGCCGACTCTGAAGAGTAAAGTCGGTTGGTTGGATATTCTAGCCAACGATACTCATCAATTTTATTTTCACAACAATACAGGTGGACCGAGTATAAAGGTAAAAAAATTAAAAAATTAAAAAAAAAAGAAAGAATTTGATAGATAAATAAAAAGAAAAAAAAGAGAAAAAGTCTCTATATAATTTCATGGAAAACAATTTGATTTGCTTGATTATCCTTATTATCGTTTATTCGTTATTTTTCAGAGTCGTTATATAACAGCACTCTATTTCACATTCAGCAGTTTAACGTCCGTCGGTTTTGGTAACGTTGCACCCAACACAGACGCCGAAAAGATATTTACTATTATCGTTATGCTGATAGGATGTAAGTATATAAATTTATTTAATCGGATCAAACTTTGACATTACAAGCGTAGGGTAACATAACATTAACATGAACAGTTTAGTTGAAAACTTTTTTATTTTTTTTTTTTTCTCTTTGTTTCATTCCTTTTTTTATTCTCTTTTCTTTTCTTTTTTTAGCTCTAATGTACGCCAGTATCTTTGGAAACGTATCGGCGATCATACAAAGATTGTACAGTGGTACAGCAAGATATCATACGCAAATGCTCAGGGTTAGAGAGTTCATAAGATTCCATCAAATACCAAATCCACTTCGACAACGTTTGGAAGAATATTTTCAACATGCCTGGACGTATACCAACGGGATAGATATGAACAGCGTACTCAAAGGATTCCCCGAGTGCCTTCAGGCTGACATTTGTCTTCATCTCAATAGAAATTTGTTAAACAATTGTAGAGCCTTCGAGGGAGCTAGTCCAGGTTGTTTAAGGTATAATAATTTTAATCGCGACGATTATATATACATACGTATAATATTCGATAAAAAAGTAATTTCAATTTTTTTCTTCTTTGTCCAATTTATATTTTACGTAGAGCATTATCTTTAAAATTCAAAACGACGCATGCACCACCCGGGGATACATTGGTCCATCGCGGAGACGTCTTGACGTCCCTTTACTTTATATCACGTGGAAGTATAGAAATTTTAAAGGACGACATCGTAATGGCCATACTCGGGAAGGACGACATATTTGGTGAAAATCCTTGTATTTATCCAACAGTTGGGAAGTCCTCGTGCAACGTTCGTGCTTTGACCTATTGCGATCTTCATAAGATACACAGAGACGATTTACTCGACGTTTTGGCACTTTATCCTGAATTTTCAAATCACTTCAGTCAAAATCTAGAGATTACGTTTAATATGCGAGATGTAAGTTGTATATACCTTGTGAGATGTTTTTTTTTTTTCGTCTTCTTCTTCTTCTTTTTTTAATCAAACCGAGAAGAGATTCTTCGATGTTGAAAAATTATTCGTTTGATAGGAAGAACAAGCCGGCGTAGATCCAATGTCAGCAAGGTTTCCTGTCAGCACTCCAACCGACGTCGACGTCGACGCCAGGAGATTCGCCTTCCGTCCACCAAGATACCGTCGAGGACCTGGAGGAGGTCCTGGCACCAATCTTATCCCTACCGGTCGACAAGATTCCTTGCAGGACGATCAAGAAGACTAGTAATTATCTTTTTTATCTTGTAACTTTTTTTTTTTTTAATTTATTTCTTCATTACAAAATGTAAAATTTATATTTACAGCGACAAAAGTAGCGGCCACGGTATTCTCGAATTTAGTACCGACAAAGCTGGCCAAGATGTGACGCCATTAAATTTGGAATTCGATGAACCGAAGCAAAGGAGTTCAACTTTGAACTCCATTACCGGTGAGCAAGTCAATCTCGTCTTATACATTTCCCATTAAGTATTTTATTATTCAGAATCGACCTTTCAATTTTCGTGCCTGTCTTTTTCTTACTGTTTGAGGAATGTGGTTTACTGCACGATAATAGATCCCCCTCGATCGATACGGATATTCTCATCTTTCGATCCGCCTTTTATTAGATCTCGTTCTTTTTTTCTTCCTTTCTTTTTTCTTATTTTTTTTTTCTCCTTCTGTTTTATATCGTACGTTATATTGCGTGTGGGGTCATTTGGTGACTTATTAGAGAAGGCTAAAAAAATGCGTATCGAAGATTTTTATTTGTTAATACTCGATTATTGAAAGTGGGATCTTTCTAAGCGTTTTCATTTTTCTTATTTTTCCCCCTCCCCTTTTTTTTAACTTTTTTATGTATTCTTTTTCCTTGTCTTTGTTTTTCTCTTCTTCTTTTTTTGTTTTTTATTTTTCTTTTTGTTTTTTTTTTTTTTTTTCATTCACATCCTCGGTAGATCGTTCGAAAGTACGTTTGACTCTTTCTCAGCTGGACATATTATACGATGTTTCGGGTCTACATTACCGAAACAATTATACTTTGACCCCTCTATCTTCCCTCTTCTTGCTTGTAAAAGTTTTACGTAAGTGAAACGAGTGTGTTACGCTTTGCGGTTGCGTTTGGTTTTTCCCGAGTTCGTTAACACCTTGAAAACATGGTTGTTCAGGCATGCTAACCCATCTCAAGCGCAGTATTCCGGACCTACGTCAGCACAAGATTCATCTGCAGCCTCTAACGAGTCATGATTACCTCGCCAAACAGAGTAAGTTTTTATCGCAAGTAGAATCCCTCTTTTAAGCTGAGATCATTATTGGGTCGGTAGGCCCACGCATCGTTATGTGTTTATGATACCTATAACATTAGAAAAAGAGAGAAAGAGAAAGGGAAAGAGAAAGAGAAAGAGAAAGAGAGACAGATTAGAAAATCATTATTACGGAATCCAGACTCCAGGTTGGGAGACATCATTACGAGTATATCAATGAGTTACGGATCGATTCCACTTTCTAACGTGAAGTTACAATCATAGCTTTGTCATTTAGAGTGTTACTTGTAATATATATTAAAAACAGCGATCATTGTATATAAGATCATCGTTCGTTATCGAGACATTTAAATATCCCCGTGTAAACGCGATTAATTCCTTACATATACAATATCTTATTTTGTATCAGTGACAACGCCGTTGACTAAACAAACACGTAGAAGTTCTGCCACTGGTGAAAGCTGCCTCAGTCAAAACGCTATACACCCAACGTCGACTACATCCAGTCATTATACGACTCCCTCGCCACCTCAACATCCTCATTCTCATGGTATTCTATCGCTAATTATTCATAGGATTAACGTTCTCACGTTGAAAACGTATTTGATTATTTTGGACGATTTCAGGCGACTTTCAAAGTGGACCTGGACGACCTATAGAAGAAATAAATGCTAGGATAGATCAATTGTCGAAACAAGTGACGTCATTGGAACACTCGATGACGGGTGACATAAGATTGATACTTACGTTGCTCCAACAGACTCTTAATTCCTCAAGGGAGAGTTCTAGCATCGAAATGATGCCTGGAACTGCACCAGCAGGTTCGGCTAGGCAAACCGGTAGAGCACCCGCACTCGTTCAAAGATCAGCCAGCGAGCCCCAACCACCAACAACTCCAGCCATTTCGAATAATGGAAACGGAAAGATCCAACCTAGCACGTCTCATGGATTATTTAGGTAAAACAAAGATCATTCTAATTGGGGGAAAAAAAAAAAAAAAAAAAAAAAAAATGTACGACCCTTGTCACGACCGATAATTATTCTTAGACGTTTTTATAATCCGTCATATTTATGTCTACCCTGTTATTAGATTATAATAACCGATAATACCTTGGAATTAATTTATACAATATTATACATCCCTTATCAGGGGATTTATCAAAATGATTAAGTAGATCATCAGGATATATTTTTTTTCTCAGTAGTCACTCTGTATTCTTTTCTCCCCAGGAAGTAATCGATATATTTTTTATTCTTGAAAAGCTTTCTTTCGAAATCCCTGGATCAGTTGCATTTGATTTCGGCGTCTTTTATTTTGGAAAAATTGGACAAGTTCCGAAGGTGACCATATTCATACTCTTCTTTCAAACCCCCTTCAGAGCAGTGTTGCGCAAGTCGATTGAAAGAATTATTGGATTGATCAAGGATACGTAATAATTTCAATCTTAGAGTTAACAATTTTTATTATTCCTTTTGTGGATTGGAAAGGTACGACAAGAAGAGAGTTTTAAAAGAAATAACAAAAAATGAGAGAAACAAAAAAGCAGAACAACAAAAAGGAAAAAGAAAAAGAACAAAAGTCATTGTTTCCTTTTATCCCTTCTTTCTGAATCATAATTGAACGTGCGACATCGATATTACCGAAGGAAACGATGCGTTTAAATCGTATTCTTTCAATCTAGATTTCCAACTAGACTTAGAACGGCTCAATTTTCTTTTCTTTTCTTTTCTTTTCTTTTCTTTTCCTTTTCCTTTTCTTTCGTTTCCTTTTCTATTTTCTGTTCAAATCATTTGCATTCTCTTCGATAATTTTCATTTTGATTCTCGTCACTGCTACATTTAAACATTTTCATTAATAATAGTGAAAAAAGAACATATATATATATATATATATATATATATATAAATGAAGTACGTATTTTCATTAATAATAATAATTTAAAATATATATATATATATGTATATATAAATGAAGTACGTATTTTCATTAATAATAACAATTTTAAAAAAATGTATATATATATATTTAGATGAAGTTCAAGTTTTTTTATCACTTGAATTACATAGTGATTGCGCTTGTTGACAAATGTTGGAAAAAATTTGGTGATAGGCGTAAATGATAACAACGTCTCCGCATAATAATCTCGCTTTGTTTTGCCAAACAACAATTTCACACATGCAAACACATATATTCGCAGTTCTAGCGTTTCACGAAGGATTTCGACTTTTTGGATTTGGAGAAACAAGCAACGTATCTTAAAAACTGCCGATGGTGTAGGAGACTTTCGACACGGAAAACTTGTGTGGGTATCACGGGAATTTCTTTCATTTGTGTACATAACGTCTCTGATACGGGCTTCTTCTTGTGCTCCTATAATTTTTTTT
>NC_057685.1:3669588-3674588 GCF_014466175.1 Vespula pensylvanica | reverse complement strand
AGCGGTGATTCACGTAAGGATTCATCCTCGAATCATCGTTGTCCGAACGATCAACAACAAAGGGGAACGGAAAATGGTGTTAGACATGTAATAGCGACATTACCAGGAGCAACGACGACAACGACGCCGACGATGACGACGACGACGACGGCAGTAGGATTAAGCGGTGTTGGTTTAGGTCAACAACAATCGACCGGTGGAAGTGGAGGAGGTACGAATGGTAATGGACAAGATGGCGTCGTCGTCCAATCGGCGGGTCAACGTCAAGAATCGTCGAGACAAACTAGCGAAGATATATCGTGGGAATTCACGATAAACGAGGCACCAATAGCAAGACTGGAATCGTTGGACGAGCTCGATCAAGATCATGGTAGTTAAGGCAAAAATCTTATAAAAGGAGTTATGAATTCGGACCACAGAGACGACGACGACGACGACGTGCTGTTATGGATCTGAAGCTGTTTGAGCTTCTAACTCGCTACAACCAAAGAGAGATGAATAGACAGAGAGATAGAGAGAGGAGAGAGAGAGAGAGAGAGAGAGAGAGAGAGAGAAATAGATAGATAGATAGATAGAGAAAGAGAGAGAGGAAGAGAGAATCGCGTTCCCTTAATTCGAAACTCGCTTTTGCTTTTTTCTCACAGAAAACGAATTTTTACGAATGACCGATCATTGAAATGAGACAGCGCAATGACAAATAAGAACACACGCTGACTCTTTCGATTTCTTTTTTTTTTTTATCTTTTCTAGAGAGACATGTTACTTATTTCTGTAAAGTTCCAAAATGGCTTCTGCTCCGTTCTTTTCTTTTTTTTTCTCTCTCTCTCTCTTTTTCTTCATACTTTCTTTCCTTCTTTCTTTCTTTCTTTCTTTTCTGCTTTCTTTTTCTTTCTTGCTTTCTTTTTCCTTCTCCCGCTCCTAATCTTGTCTCTAATCTCATGGAAATTCTCTCTAACCTTCTTTTTCCTACTTTGGATATAATCCAAGTCGATCATCTTAATAAAGAAGAGTCTCTCTTGATGCTTTTCGCCATATCACGATCACACGTTACAATGCCAAGATTAACGATTCAAATAATTAGTATATACGTTATACAAATGTATGTATTAATGTATGTGAGAGAGAGAGAGAGAGAGGGGAGAGAGGGGAGAGAGAGAGAGAAAGAGAGAGAGAGAGAGAGAAAGGGAGAAGAGAAACGAATATGAAAAAAAATATACATGTAAACGGCACGTCCTTCGAACGAAGTACATAAAGAATACTGTTAATAAATGTACTTACATACATATGTAAGTACCTACTTATTTACTTACTTACTTACTTACTTACTTACTTACTTACTTACTTACGTACTTACAGTACGCAAAAGTTAGTCAAACGAAATTGTTTTCGAAATCTCTTATAAAGACGAAAGAGAGATAGAGAAAGAAAAAGACACAGAGATATTCGATCTGGCGTAGAACACATTGAAATTTCTTTCGAAGGATTTCTAAGCGTTTCAAAACCTTCGGATAACTTCTATATCTTCAGCAAAGTTTTTTATTATATAAAGCGACACAGCTGCCGAGACGGACACCTAAATCGAACGGGCGACGTTTTTATTCTGTCACCACGAACGATTTATCCGTGTAGTAATTACACGTCGAACAAACACACGTACACGTACAGGGATACACACAGGTATATATATATGTATATAATATATGTATATATACATATATATATACATATATATATACACAGACATACATTACACACAAACACTAACAGACGTATACGCTATACACGCTTGAAATACCAAAAGAATATTTCAAAGGAAAAAGAAAGAAAGAAAAAAAAACTAATAAAAATAAAAATAAAAAATAATAATAAAAATAAAAATGAAAATAATAATAATAATAATAATAATAATAATAATAATAATAATAATGATAAAAATAATATTAATATTAATAATAATAATAATTATAATAATTATAATATAATAATAATTATAATAATAATTATAATAATAATGATAATAATAATAATACAAGAGAAACCAAATGAAACGCAGAATACTAAGAAGAGACAAGTGAAGAAAGAGAAAGAAAATGAAGAAATAAAAGAAGAGGAAGATACGTGTGCGCCATGATAAAGAAAAATGAAAGTATACAATATATGTAATATCCTGCGAGAAGAATGAGAAACAAGAAAAAGAAAAGAAAAAGACAAGAGATGGTAGCGATGGCGGTGAAGAAGGAGAAGCAAGAGGAGGAGGAGAAAGAAGGCGTGGAGGGAAACAAGTATTGGACATAGTCTTTCACCCCCCCCTCCAAAAAAAAAGCGCGTAGTTAATGAGGATATAAAAGATATCACGAAATAAATAAAAAAAGAAACAAAACCGAAAATTAAATAAACGAATAGATAAAATAAATAAATAAATAAAGAAATGAATGAATGAATGAATAAATAAATAAATAAATGAATAAACAAACAGAAAAAAAGCGTAAAGTTACGACGACTGATAAAATGAGTGCATCTTCTTTTTGTAACGCTTATAGGCGAGGTCATGGAAGCATGCGCGGCTGCTTCGCAATATATTATTAAAAAAACGTCGATGAAAATAAATATCATATAATATAATAAAATTATTAGAGAAAGAAAGAAAGAGAGAGAGAGAGAGAGAGAGAGAAAAAGAGAGAGAATGCATTGCCGAATAAATGGTGATTTGTATGGTGATAGGGGGTGGGTGAGAAATAAAGATAAAATTAGATACCAGAACGATCTGAAGTATAATACTTACTTACTTATCGCATGACACAGGCATTCTTTGTTGGTTACGAATCGAACGAGACGGTAATGGTTCTCTGTAAGAAATTCATTCGAAAGTTGGAAAGAGGGAGATAGAGAGAGAGAGAGAGAGAAGGAGAGAGAGAGAGAGAGAGAGAGAATATATAAAATGGCGAATGAGAAAGAGGATTAAAAAGATGATAACAAAAGAAAAAGAAAAGTAAAAAGATAAGAAAAGAATGAGAAGAAAAAAAGTGCAGATTACTTATAATATTCTTAATATTATAGTTAATAATTATTCTTATATTTATATCACGACGTTATTATTATTATGATAACAATAATGATGATGATAATGATAATGATGATGATGATGATGATGATGATGATGATGATGATGCTGATGATGATGATGATTACTATTATTATTGCTGTCATTATTCGAATTATAATTACAACATTGTTTTTATTATCTCGTAAACAAAAAATGGCGAAGAGGAAGAAGGAGAAGAGAAGGGAGGAAAGAACAAGTATGATGATCATTGAAATTATGCATATACATATGCATACGTATGTATATATTATCTTGCAAGGTTTATTTAGGGAGGAAGCGAAGAAATTATCATGGACGATGTTTATGTGATATTAAAATGTATGTACACATATATATATATATATATATATGTACATATGTATATTCGTGTAAGATGATGCAGAGATACATAAATATTGGTATACATACATATATATATACATATATATATGCATATATATACACACATATATACATATTTGTATGTATATTTGTATGTATGTCTATGCTTTTTTAATCACAAGTATGTATCGCCATATCTCTACAATTATCTCTGCTACCACTCTTTTACAAAGTTAAGCGTATATGTATGTATATACTTGCATACATATATACATATACATATATACATATATATATATATATATATATGTATGTATATATATGTACGTTGGTTATTTTCTTCCTCTCTTTTCGTTCTCATCCTCTCGATATTATTATTTTATTATTTCGATCGTCACGATTCACGTATCCATGCTCGTATCGAGCATGGATCATAATGATCTGTGATCGATAATCGATAGATCTTGAGAGAAAAGAAAAGAAAGGAATTGAAAAGTAAAGTAAATAAGAATCTGGAAACAAGGATAAATGAAGATAGTTAAAAAGAAGAACCGCCGTCCCATTCGTTCATTGCTCGTTGTCAGTATTTTCGACCAAAACTTGTAAACCAACTACCGACATTATTCAATATATGTAAACAAACGATGTCGTAAATGACTCGTATAGTTTGTTACTTTGTAAATCAAGACGAAGAAGAAGAAAAAGATTCAATAGAAGAAGACGAAGAAGAAGAAGAAGAAAAAGAAAAAGAAAAGCAGGCCGACATTGCAGGCACTTTATGAGAAAACGAACAAGCAGCTTTTAATTACATACAAAGATAGTGAATCCTTAATTATTCTACTGTAGTAGTACGCAGCACACGTGGATTTTCGCACTTAGGATATACGGCGAAAGAACCGTTTAAATGAGAGAAAGAGAGAGAGAGAGAGAGAGAGAGAGAGAGAGACGACGAGAGAAGAGGTCAAGCGTAAACAAAAATAAAGAAAGAGTGGAAAAAGAAAAGAAAGAACGTTTTTACTGACCGAGCAACGGTTAAAAAAGTCCAGGAAATGAGGGAAGGGAAAGATAAGAGAGATAGATATATAGATAGATCGATAGAGAGAGAAAGAGAGAGAGAGAGAGAGAGAGAGAGAAAGAGAGAGAGTCAGTTCCTTCGAAAAAAAAATAATAAAAAGAAAAAAAAAGAAAAAGAAAAAGAAAAAGAAAAGAAAAGAAATATATTTGTCTCTTCGCGTTTTTCCTCAAAAAATTTTTCTGCGATACGTTCACCTATAGCTTTCGGATACCTAATCTATCTAACCTTTTTCCTTCCACATTTCTGGTATGTAATTTGCTATGCTTTTGAAAGTATTTACGCGAATGGATATGCGTATATCGTAAGGATGAAAGAAAAAAAACATAATAATAAAAGATGAAAAAAAAATAAAAAACGAAAAAACAAAAAAGAAGAAGAAAGTATCGAAAGGAATGACTGCGAATGAATATTTTTGAATAAAAGTGAGTTTGAAATTGGATTGTTAATAAAAACAAAGAGAGAGAGAGAGAGAGAGAGAGAGAGAGAGAGAGAGAGAGAGAG
>NC_057685.1:3668849-3669560 GCF_014466175.1 Vespula pensylvanica | reverse complement strand
AGAGAGAGAGAGAGAGAGAGAGAGAGAGAGAGAGAGAGTGAGACGTTCGTACGCACTTTTTCGTCAGTTGCAAATATTAGGAATAAATTGAAGCGGGTTTGTTTTTCCTACTTTCTTTTTGTTTTTATTAATTAATTAATGAATTAATTAATTTATTTATTTATTCTATCGATGTCCAATCGAAACAGTAACGCGTGTATTTAATGTTAACTTTAATTGACGTTAACCCTTTTATGCATAATTTATTTTTTTAGAAATTTTTAGAAAAATAAAAACTAAAAAGAAAAAGATCTAATTAGCTGTTAAGTAAATAATATTAATGCAAAAGCGATTGAATAAATTTGTTACGTGATTTTACTTTACTCGCAAAATTTTATGAATGAATTATTCTTGCGTAGTTATAAGTAGACACGCAAATACACATATTATATATACATATATATACATATGTATATTTAAATTTATTAATATCTTGTATTATTATCGATAAACATCATGTGTGCATTTAAGGGTTAAATATTTTAAAAAGGATATTAATGGTATTGAAAAAATAAAATGAAAGATCGTTTATCGATTTTAAAACGCGATTGGACGATACTCTAAGTAGATGTAAAGAAGAATCGACGAATGATACGGCGTTAGAGAGTTAATCAATCACAGGGGCTCGTATTAAACAGTGTGTATCGACAGAGAGATTATATATATATATAT
>NC_057685.1:3668519-3668839 GCF_014466175.1 Vespula pensylvanica | reverse complement strand
TATATATATATATATATATAATATATATACACGTACATATATATATATACATATATTGCTCGATAGAACGAGACCGATACTTTCGTCCTCTTTTTCAGCTCGGTAGAATTTATTTTAGAAAGCGCGCTATTTAAGGTTTATCGTTTCGCGAACATATTTTTATATATATACATACATATATATATAGTATACATATATATGTATATATTATATATAATATAATATACATATATATTATATATATTATAATATATGTAATAAAATTAAATTATGTAATATGTATATATATTATATATTTATATATATATATATATATATAT
>NC_057685.1:3657838-3668419 GCF_014466175.1 Vespula pensylvanica | reverse complement strand
ATATATATATATATATATATATAATATTATCGGTACAAATGCGATTTCGCTAAGTTTATATTATCGCGTTAGCCATTTGTAATTTTAAAACGACACTTATGGTCCAATGAATATATTATGTAAAACACGTATAAAGAAAAAAACAGAAGAAAAGAAAAAAAAAACTAGTCATCGTGAACGATAAAAGTTTTTCAATCACGACATTAGATTAATGAATTATTGTCGATAGTTTAATCAATAGATCCCATTTTTATTATTTACTTTCTGTCGATGTTCGGATTATGCAGGCACGAAGAAAATGGAAAGATAAGTTATCAAGAAAAAAAAAAAAGAAAAAGAAAAAAATAGAAAAAAAATACCATGATCCTCCTCTTTACCAACAAACTTCTCTTCGTTCAAAATCACATGTGATAAATAATTCGCCATTCGTTCGTCGTCGTTCTTTCTTTTTTATTTTATTCGTCTTCCTTTTTTTTTCTCACGAATAGTAGATTACGGCAAGAAAAAGTTCGCGAGATTCGTTCTTTATTCTTTTTTCTCTTTTTAATTTTATCTCTGTTTATTAATTTTTTTTCTTTTCTTTAAAAAATGAGTGAAAGGACGATGAAAAAAGGGGATAATGAAAAAAAGGAAGGGATTTAAATTTCGTTTTATTAAAAAATTACGACGTGCTTCGTTTTTTTATTCGTTAAAAGAAACGTCCTCGAGTGCTCTTTCTCTCTCTCTCTCTCTAACTCTTTCTCTCTCTTTCTCTCTCTCTCTCTTTCTCTCTCTCCCTCTCTTTTTCTCTCTTTCTTAATATCCTAGATTTGAAGCTTTTTTCAACGTCGTAAGGGGGAAAGAAATACTTGTTTGTTATTATTATGTATAAGATATTCTCGACATGACGTAAGTCGACCGGTTTTATCGCGTTGTTATTAAAAACACAAAAGTTACGATTACGATAGTTAAATAAACAAATTAAAAAAGAAAAGATAAGAAAAAAAAAATATGTAACAGTTCGTGTGTTCGAGAATGGTCCTCTCGGAAAGATTGATGTAATATTTTCGTCGTATCGAATTATTAAAAACATCTTTCCAGCAATTTAAATACAAAAGCGAAACGAAAGTTAAACGAAGAAGAAAAAGAAGAAGAAGAATAAGAAGAAGCACATACATACATACATAGAAATCCTAATCGCGAATTTAGACGAATTTCTCGCATTTTTCTCTTATTACGCAATTTCAACGCAAATTGTCCTGTATATACGTATACATACACACACGCATAGATATACATATATGTGTACTATATATACAGGGTGAGATATCTTACATATTCGTATAAATTTGTATAACTTTGAAATTATGATGTACCATATAAAAAATTTTGTTCGTGTTAATATTACGTTAACATAACTCATCGATTCTTTTTTTATTTATTTATTTATCTTTTAATACAATGTTAATATTTTAATACAATGTTAATATTTTTTGTTTCTTAATTCTGAGTGAAAATGTATGGATCTTTATCGATCTTAAATTCAATTAATAAATGAAAAAAATTATTCGTTCAATTTTTCATTAAGAATTTAATGAAAGATTTCAACAAGATATTATCAATCGTCATGATTATTAATATATATAAATATATATATATATATCATCATAATAAAAATTCAATGTTATTCATAATGTACACGTTAGAAGTTTCACCCTGTATATGTGATACGATTAAATGAATCGTACGATTAATTAAGATAAATGCATCATTAGTTCGTATCGCGTAAGATGGAAGATTATGGAGAAACAAATAAATTAGTAAAAGCGAATTGTGTGAAAGCGAAAAAGAAGGGAGATATAGGTGGTGGTGTGCTTTCACGACAAAGCCGTGTTGTGTATTTCCAAGTTTTCATATATTACATAAAATATGTTTATTATACATATTTTCACTATGCTCATACGCGTGTTCATGTGGTTCATAAATTTTTACCCTTTCCCGATTAATTAATTTTATTTATTTATTTATTTATTTATTTATTTATTTATGTAATTATTTACTTTACCTTTTTTTTAATTTGTTCATCGTATGCGCTGCCCCTATGCTCCCACCCCTCCTATTAGTGCTTCGTGAGTGAGAATAATAATAATAATAATAATAATAATAATAATAATAATAATAATAATAATAATAATGATAATGATAATGATAATGATAAAAAACAAAAAATAATATGAAGAGAATAACAAGAGAAAACAAAATCTAATATTTAGAAAGAAACAACGAGATAACTTTTAAGAATTTTGATTAAAATAGGAATGAGAGAGAGAGAGAGAGAGAGAGAGAGAGAAAGAGAGAGAGAGAGAGAGAGAGAGAGAGAGAGAGAGAGAGAGAGAGAAAGATGCATACAAAATATAACCTATAAATAGGTTAGGTCATAATACGATTTGAAACGATATCGAGGGATATACTTTTTTCTCAAGAAGGACATACTATATACATCTTTTCTTACGTAGTTGCTTACATTTGTATTCCAGCAAGAATATGATTAAAGCTACGTAATTAATTTTTTAAAATAACAAAACTTCCTCTATTTTTTTTTTTTTTAATTTTTTTCTCTTTATTTGTTTCTTTATTTCTTTATTTCTTTATTTATTTATCTACGTCGATCAATCGACTCAACGAGATAGTGTTTCGTGAATAAAATGTCGTTTTGACAATTTTTATATACAAGAAAAATTCTAAAGTTAAACAGGTAAGTTGCTTAAAATTATATAATTATGTATGCGGTATATATATTTTTCTATTTATATATACATATATATACATACATATACATATATATATATATATATAAATAATATGTATTATTTAGTAATTATAAGTGCGGTAAAATAATAAGGTCGTATCGCATGTGTGTGTTTACATGTAAATAAGTTTTTTCTTCGCTTCTTTTTTTATTTATTTATTTTTTGTTTAAACATTCGTTTTAATGTAATCGTAGAGTTGAAAATTTCTGGATACGTATGAAGGGAGATACAATATCTTCTTTCTTTTCTTTTTTTTTTTCATCGTATAAAAAATATAAACAAAAATATGTCGTCAAAAATTCCTCCAATAGAAAAACAATTTTATTAAAAACGAAAAAAAAAGAAAATAAAAATATGTGTGTATACACATATATGAAATACCCAAAAATATATTCTTGTAAAGGTTGTCTGTTATCTGCGTACTATAAAGTTATCGCTGGTACAAAATTTGATATATGCGTTCATACATATCGCTGCAAATAATTATTTATCCATACAATATCGTTGCAAAGAAAGAAAATTAAAATCATTAGATACGTCCTATCATAAATAGTCACAAGAAAGATACATATTATCAACTTTCTTATTCCTCTCATAAAATTATTTAGGTATTAAGAAATATAAATCAAAATACACACACACACACGCACACACACACATATATTTAAATTTATGATTAAAATTGATCGACTTTATGATGCATATACATACATACATTTTTTTCTTTAGAAACTTGCATAGGGAAAATTAAAAAAAGAAAATAAGGTAAAAAAAAAAAAGAAAAACTACGAAAATACTAAACAATTCACGAACTATATATATATATGTATATGTGTGTATGCGTGTGTGTATTATGTGTACCATGTTAAATTTGTCAATACATGGAAATCACTAATTTATACGACTGCATTAAATTTTCTTTTCTTTCTCCTTCTTTCTTTAAAAAAAAAAAAAAAAAAAAAAAAGATAGAAAGAAAAAGCAAATTGCCTTACTACAGGTTTTCCTAGAAAATAATATAAAATAATAATAATAATAATAATAATTTTGTTTGTTTAATCGAAAAGAATTACTCTTATATACTTCTCCATCATCGATTGGCAAACGCCTACGCTTAATCATGGACAATAAGGAAAAAGAGAGAGAGAAAGAGAGAGAGAGAGAGAGAGAGAGAGAGAGGGAAAGAGAGGTAGTGAGAAACTGAGAGGTAAAAGAAGATAGAAAATGTAGAAGATAAGATAGAAAATTCTCTTACCGGTCTTAACTTCCGGTTTTAATACCAACTGTAAAAAGGTTGATGAGGAGCTGGCCTAGGTGGTTGTTGGAAAGTCTGAGCCGTGTAATGACTGGCAAAAGCTTGATGAGGATGTGCGCCATGAGCATGCGGTTGTTGAAGCGTACTTGGTGGACTGGAGAGTCCAACTCTCGATGAAGTCGATATTGGTAAGTTCCAAGATGATGGAGAAGCATTCTCTTGATTGGTTTGTTGTTGTTGAACTGGAGACGCCGATGTCAATGGTAAATCCGAGGAAGATATTTGATCGGACGTAGAATTCCCTGAATTTCCAGAATTAGGACCCATCATGGAGACCAATGAATTCGGCGTAGGTGGTAACTGATGACCGGTTGCCGGTTGTTGATATGCTGATGTAGCTGGTACTACCGGGGATACTTGATGACTCATATGCACAGTCGTAGTAGACGACGTAGGTGGAAGCAACGTACTTGGATACGTCACCGACGTTGGAAGACTGTAACCTGGTGTTGAAGATGGTAATCTCGTTGAATCCCCCGTCAACTGATGAGACATCCCATTCCCGTGATGAGACGAATAGATCTCTGGAACTGTAATTCATCGATTTTTATACAGAATTAGAAAGTGATTTTATTACACATATACATTGTATATGTACATATGTATGTGTGTGTGTGTGTATAGACAATATATTTAACTTCATATGATTGATTTAAAAGAATGAAGACGTCCGGTTAAATATTTCAATCGAAATCTTTATACCGTGGATATTGCCAACAACGTGACATGACCGGGCAATATTAGATCTTTCTGACACAGCGAACTGTCGTAGAAAATAGAGAGAGGAGACATAGCTTCCTCTAGTTTGTGTGTTTTTTTTTCCTTTTTCTATTTCTCTTTTTTTCTCTCCCCTCCACGCCATTTTTCTTTGCTTGTTTCTTTTCTTTTCTTTTTTTTTTACCTCTCCCAAGATTCTCGTCGAGAGACTCCTTTTACGCGAGGCACAAACTCGAGGCTCTGACGGAGTGACTCGCGTGCTGTGGATTCTTTCGATGTCCCGCTGTAGTGGCCGCTCTCGTCAAACGACTTCCGGTAATCGTGCTAGCAACTCGTACGATGCCGCAAAAAGTCTATCTGGGTGAGGACCACCTGCCGTCCTTCGACTACTTTCACGAGTCATTTTTTTTTCCTCTCCTTCTTTCTCTCTCTCTTTCTCTCTCTCTCTCTCTCTCTCTCTCTCTCTCTCTCTCTCTCTCTCTCTCTCTCTGCTGTACATGTGGAATGCACGATTAGTAGCGCTACGTTAAACTTACATGTTAACTTTGAAATTCCAAAGAGATGTTCCACGTAATTCATGGAAATTCCTTCGTAATATTTTTCAAGGTCGAACGACGATGCAAATCCAAAGAGTTCGAAAGAGATTCTTCCTTTTTACTCATTTCTTTCGTCGATTTTTTAAATCGAGAATCAGCACGATTAACGATCCTCATCTTTGTTTCAGTTTAATTTTGGTATTAGTATCTGACGAGAAAATCGGTAGAAAAAGATATTCATTTGTGAGATAAACTTGTGTGGCACTTTATTGACTAACTCTAATATGAATTATCGAATGAATTTATGAACAAGGAAATATTCAGAAGAGAGAAGGCACAATCAAAAAATTAATATTATATTCTTTCATAACAGCTATAATTTGAATGTTATTATAAAGCGAAAAGAAACAGAACGTCATACAATGTTTCTTTTGCCATCGCACGAATTCAACAAAGAAAAATTGCGACTTAAGAGAAATAAAAAGAACAATTCAATATGGAAACACCTATAAATTTTCAATATGACAAAAAGGAACCGTCTATAATTTAACTTATAAATTAATGGAGTAAACAATTTAATCGTTCGCACGAACCCAACGAGAGGAAAAGACTTCGACTTTTGACAATTTAAGAGAAATAAGAAATTTAATATCAAACATACTGTTTGGATATTTTTTTATATGAAAACTATAATACCAGCTGTATTGTCCCAACTAAGATATAACTATGTATAATATATACTATCACATATATCGAGGAAGGAAAAATTATGATTAGAAAAAAAATTATAAATAAATAAATAAATAAATAAATAAATAAATAAATAAGAGAAAGAAAAAAAGAGAAGCAAAGAAGATAGAACCAAAGAATTTGATATTTACCTTGACTGGAGGAAAATGCTGCATCCGGAAGAGTCTGTCCATGGGGATGTGGATGAGGATGACTTGGTGGTACAGCAGCGGCGCCACCATGCGGATGTGGTGCCGCAGGTGGATGAAGAACATAAGATGCAGTAGGATAAGCGACGGTTCCTACGTATCCGCCAGACGTACTAGAGGACAGTTGCTTTCTCAATCTGGCTCGTCTATTGCTAAACCAAACTTGGATCCTTGCTTCCGTCAACTTCGTTCTTTGTGCTAACTCCTCTCTCGTATAGATGTCAGGATATTGCGTTCTCTCAAATGCTCTTTCTAATTCGTCCAACTGATGAGCGGTAAAAGTTGTTCGACTTCGTCTTTGTTTTCTTTTCAATGGAATACCTGGCTCGCTCTCACAATCAGAACCCGAACTGGCTTTGACTGGAAATTGAAAAGAAAAGGAAAAAAAAAAAAAAGAAAGAAAAAGAAAAAGTGAGAAAAATTGAACACATTTTGTTAATCCGATAAATTTGATATGATCTTTATATTAAATCATGTTCGATGCGTCAAATGAAAAGCATTTAATTTCTTTCCGGATTATTTAATGCATTAAGTAAGATTACATCGTTGCTATTACAATATTAAGGTTACTGTTAATATAATTTTAATGATTATATCTATAATTTCGTATATATATGTGTGTATGTTATATTAATAATATATACATTATATTTATAATAAAGATATTAGATAATTGTATGTATAGATTTATATAATATTGTATCCGGTAATCAACGTATTGATGCTTAAGGATAATAATTTTTTTCCTATAGTATAACATATATATCTTTAATATATTAATTTTAATTATATTATTATATACTTTAATTAATTATGATATAAATAACACACACACGTACATATATATATATAATATGTGTATATAAAAAAAAAATATATATATAATATTAAATATCCTACAATATTTTTTGTCTGTCACCGAAAAGAAGAAAAAAGAAAAAGAAATAAGTTTATTTTTTGTTTCTCCCTTTATCTCTCTTTATCTGTCGCATCGTAACTAATCGTGCGACGCTCGACGTCCCGACGCCGAGACGCAGCGTGTTTAACGCGAATTCGACACGGACTCTATTCTCAGATGAAAGAGATGAAGATAGAGAACGAGAGGAAGAGAGAAAAAAAAGAGAGAAAGATAGAGAAAGAGAGAGATGGATAGATAGAAAGAGAGAGAGAGAGAGAGAATCCTTTTTTTAATTTTCTTTTTTACATTTAATAAACTAGCGATATGTAATTCGCGAGTATGCGATCTAAAATATATATATATATATATATATATATATATATATATATATATATATAGATCAATACATAATTCTTTTCGACGTATAATTTTTTTGAAAAATGAAGAAAAGAAAGGGAAAAATATATTCGCTCCATCGCGAAATGATTTGTTTCTATTTTCATTCGAGACGAGAAAAAGTAGACTCAAGATAAAGCAAACGGGATGTGACGAAAGGACGCTTCGATCGAGCTCATACCACTTAATATAGGTTGAAACGCGTAGGTTAATATAGCATGCTCGAAAGAACAACTTGAAATTACAAGCTTCACGTCCAGCGTTTAGTCTTCGGTGGTATGCAATTTTTTCCCCAGATTTCTTCACCGAACTGCAACGTGGGACGTGCATATGTTAAAAGAAGGAAGAAAGAAGGAAGAAGTTACTATATAAAAGTTAATGAGTAAGAGAGAAAGAGAGAGAGATTGAGAGAGAGAGAGAAAAGAATACATGAATGAAAAAGAGAAGAGAGAGAGAGAGAGAGAGAGAAAGAAGATATTACAAATCTCTCTCTGAGAGCATTCTCCTTTGCAATTTGTAAACCACTATAGTAATATATATTCCTCGATCTTCAAGGCCAAACGATAAATAAATGATTCACGCGCTGATAATTTTAATTGCTATAGTTCTCCTTGGATCGGCACGCGTGTCTTTTACAACACTAGCTAATTACAATAAAAAGACATGAATCTATAGATGTTAAATTTGCATACATTTTATTGATGCGATAAGTATCCGAGAAATGTTAGGTGAGGCATGACCATGCTTTTAGATCGATTAGAATCTATCCTAATGTACATGTTCGTATTCGATTCTTTTCTTTTTTCTTTTTTCTCTTTTCCACAGTATTTCAATAGTAAAACTGTCCGACCTAATCCGATCGTATTTGTATAAGCGTTTTTAAACCCCCTTTTTTCTTTGTTTCGCTATAATTATTTTAATGAAATTTTGAAACCTCACGTATTTCGATGGATTTGATAATTTCAGTATAATAAATCGATTATCGGGTGTTCCGCCTTTTCTTTTTTTTTGTCATTCACTTCATTTTTCTTTTTTCTTTTTTTCTAACAGATACATACGGCGTTCATTCGTTTCAATCATTTTTCTCTATCTTTAATTTTTTTATACAAATTTCCAGAAGTATATTAGCACGACGGTGAGTAAAAGAAGAAAAAAGAAGAGAAAGAAAACAATTTGGAATTGAGGATTATCAATAAGAAAAAAAAAGATCTGATTGATAAGTCCGAACTTTCGAATAATTCAAGCAAATAGTCATTAATATCGATTATTACTTTTTCTTCTTTCTCATTCGCACGCTTCATCTTTTTACGCACGGTAAATATTTTCTTTTTTTTTTTTTTACGTTTTTTTTTCTTTTTCCTTTTTTTTCTCTTTTTTTTTTTTAAAGACGAAAGCCGACCATCAAAACGATCGACTTACCCGGCTTTGGCCTCTCTCTCTTTCTCACACACGCATATATATATATATTCTCTCTCTCTCTCTCTCTCTCTCTCTCATCTCTCTCTTTCTCTTTCTCACTCATTTCTCGTTGTTCCTTCCTTTCATCTTTGCCGGCCAACAGCCTTCGAACGATCCCACGACGGCCTTTGGTCGTCGTACACATTTCATTTGTCTTGTCAGAAGGGTGCACACGGCACAACCCCCCAAGGCGCCGACTCCTTGTGCCACCTTGCTCGAACCCTCACCCACCCACCCTCCTTCTCTCTCTTCCTCTATATCCCCGAAGAATAAACCGTTTCCGTAACTTACTTATTTTTTCCATCTATTTTTTTTCTAATTAACATAATCGAATTGTTTATTAAACTATCTCAAATGTTTCTTCGTAATGACGCATCGTTACGATAATTTTTTCCACTCGCTCCCTTCACCTCACGACTGTTCTTCGCTTCACGTGGTATTGAACTATTAACTGTCTTCCTGTTTATTTGTTCGCTTGTACTTCTTTCTTTTTTTTTTTTTTTTGTTTAATAAAGATTATAGAGAAACAAAGAAAGAAAGAGAGAGAGAGAGAGAGAGAGAGAGAGAGAGAGAGAGAGAGAAAGAAAGAAGTGAAAAACGAAGAAGGACATATGAAAAATGAAGTTTGAAGTTTGTTCCTCTTTTTCTTTCTCTTACGGAGGACAGATGGTCGAATTTCTTGCAGACTGTTGTGTCCATGAAGTAAGAAAGAAAAAAAAAAATATATATATATATATATATATATATATATATACATACATACATAGAAAGAGAGAGAGAGAGAGAGAGAGAGAGAGATAGAGAAAGAAAGAGTTAGAGAGAAAGATATATAGAACGATTACTGGCGCGCGTACATTTACGCGTCCACAAGAAAACACGTGGGCATGTACAGGGCGGCAAGAAAATTACAGAGCCCCAGGCCGAACGCATGGCTACCGACCGACGGCATCGCTGATCCTTCGACGTTCCGAACGAGAGAACCGGTAATTTCTGAGATCGAGAAACGCGCGGCTGATTAATGCGCGAGCATTTAATTTATTCATTCACCGTTTTCAGATCCAGCGTGCTACTGCCTTCCACAAGACACCATTTCCTTTTATTCTTCTTCTTCGTCTTCTTCTTCGTCTTCGTCTTCTTCTTCTTTTTCTTCGTCTTACTCTTCTTCTTCGTTTTCTTCTATTTCTTCTTCGTCTTGGTAGGTCGATCAGATGATCACGAAGCTTCAGCAATGTGCCCGGGAAATTTAAATCTCGTTCGAGACTCGTACGCTCACGTTCTCCTTTTGAATTTTTGTTATAAAACAAGTAATCGTCGATGAGACCAACTACCCTAATGGAATATAGGTGTGTACCACCCTACTTATCCTACTACTATCAACAACATTCGCATAGCCTCGGTATCATTATAATCGAATTCCCTTGAAGGGCACTACTCGGAGAATGGTTTTGCCGATTCCCACGGATCATCAATCTTGTTTACGACTCAGAAAGAGAAAGAGAGAGAGAGAGAGAGAGAGAGAGAGAGAGAGAGAGAGAG
>NC_057685.1:3628618-3657736 GCF_014466175.1 Vespula pensylvanica | reverse complement strand
GAGAGAGAGAGAGAGAGAGAGAGAGAGAGAAAAGAGCCGCTTCTCTCCAGAGAGAAGAAATCTTCCAAGAAAATTAGTCCAGAGAGAACGATTGAAAGAAGATTGCTTACTGTGAATTGCCAACTAAAGAATTTCCAAAATTTCAACGCAAACGATCTTACTTTTTATGATCATCGTTTTGCTTTCATTAATATTGTACAATAGACGGTGTGATTATGACTGATAGAGTGATTGTAAATGTGTTCGACAAACTAGTTCGATTTTCTATATCGATCGTCACTTATCTCGATCGATTAAATAGCCGAAGCGATTTCCTTGATTCTCCTTAATCACAGTGATCGAAGGACTCAACCGTATCGGTCGATCAAACACGATAGATCGTGCGATCTCGATGAAGGGTAATATTTAAGAATGAGAGAGAGAGAGAGAGAAAGAGAGAAAGAGAGAGAGAGAGAGAGAGAAAGAGAGAAAGAGAGAGAGAGAGAGAGAGAGAGAGAGAGAAATAATTATTTATTTCCATCGATTTTAAGAAAGTTTCGTTTATGGAAAGTAGACAAAAACGATTAAAATAATCGTGTAGAAAGTGAAATAAACGAACAAATATATAATATAGCATGTTACAAAGTAGTAATATCGTGAATAAAATTTCACACACCACGGTATATCAGTATTGAATGTTAGCTGAAAATGTATTTTTCATGGATTATAAAAAATCTTTAAAAATGATTATTACGATAGATTAGAAAGTGAAATAAACAAATTAAATATGCGATATTAGAGTCATATAGTTACTTGAATACCATCGATAAAATTTGTCACCATTGTATTATTATTTAATATTAAATAAAAAGCTAAAACGTGATTTGCTTAAGATGAAATTTTATTGTGCGATATTATTTAAGAAATTTTCAAGGAGTAAAAAGAAATATTAAAATATAAATAGATATAGTATATATAGTTTTTACTTATTTTTATCAATTAATGATAAACGTTTTCTTATAATAAATGATCAGAATATACGGCATGCTTTTATATTCACAAATATATTAATCAAAATACTCTCAGTTTTTATATCAATCGATATAATACTCACAATTTATATTACATATCAAGATATCATATTACGAATCGAATATTCATTAAACGATTTATTTAAATCTAACCATTTATTTGTATAGAATACTGATTGAAAACGTTTCAAAGAAATATTGATCCAATAAATAAAAGTCATATAATATTAATTAGTCGTACATAACCGTATAGTATTAACCAAAATAAAAAAAAAAAGAAAGAACTATAGATTAAATAATCGAAAAAGAAATATTGGACGGATGAATGAGGAGGAAAGAAAAAACTCTATACTATTTGATCAAACTCAAAGTGGATATTGTTAAGTGTTCATAAAATAAATAAATAAATAAATAAATAAATAAATAAATAAATAAAAAGAAAAAAAGAAAAAAAAAATTCTTTATCGATAATCAATAAAACTTACATTCACCGATTTTAGCATCTTCTTCGGGATCACGTCCACGAAGAAGCCTGGAGATTGCAGAAACGCTTGGTGCACTGGTCCTATCGCAAATCCCTTCCTTAATCAATCGATCTCTTATCTCCCATGAAAATATACCAGGATTATCGCGTCTGTATTCTTCGATTCTTGCCTCGACTTCCGGTGTAGCTACTCTTGGCTTACTACCTCCAATAACTCCTGGCCTTATACTTCCGGTTTCCTGATATCGATTTAATATCTTCGAAACACATCCATGTGAAACACGTAGTTGTCTAACGTGAAACGTATCATTCTTTAATCGACGATCATAATTGATTGGATTAAATTAACGAACAACAATTACATAAATCGTCGATCGAATTTACCTGGATATAACGCACGGTCTGATACCAGCACCAGCCATCTCAACTATCTTCAATCGAATATGATTGGGTAATGGTCGACCGTTTATAAATACTCCTCCTAATTGATTAACACGGCCCTGTCCTGGTATCGATCCTAAATCTAAAAGATAATATTAGAAAACTGAAGAATTTATTCCTCTTTTCATTGAAGATATTAAGGTTATTAAGTAAAGATTTTTATTTCTTTCGTTATGTCTTTTTCTCTTTTTCTTTTTATTCCCTACCCTCCCTCCCTCTCTCTCTCTCTCTCTTTTTCTTTCTTTCTTTTTCTTTCTTTCTTTCTCTCGCTAACAAAAAAGTTACAAGAAAGGCATACAAAAGACGACAATAACTTTGACTATCGAGATAAGTCCAACTAAGCTGAAGGTTTATGACTCGCAATAATGATAGCGTATAATTTCCTTGGCTTATTTAATTTCGATTTAGACGAAGTATATATAAGCTCGGCGAAAGGAGCGAGAAAGAGAGAGAGGGAGAGGGAGAGAGAAAGAGAGAGACGAGAGAGAAATAACGTTCTTACAACGATCGTTCTTACAGTTGCCTTTCGACTCACGTAGACTTTTAATTTAGAACTCGAGAATAGTACGCGAGAACACGAGTAGAGCTCGTTAATCGAAAGTTATTTCCTCTCGTTGTATGTGTGTGTATGTCCGTATATAGCATGAACAATACAAATGGAAAACATAAAAAAAAATGATTATAAGTACAGAGAGGGAGAGAGAGAGAGAGAGAGAGAGAGAGAGAGAGAGAAACAAGATGAAATCAAGATGAAATTTATTTGAATGATCGAACGATCGAAGAGTATTAAGAATAAAGAATCAAACAGAAAAAAAAAGAACAAATAAATAAAAAAAATTATGACGAGATTTCTTTATTTCTTAGATTATCGAACATCATGAGAAATGTGTGCTTCGATTCTAAGAAAAACGTTGCATCGAATGGAAAAATTTCATCTCAATGACAATCCGAACGAAAAGTCTGATCACTGATGCGAAACTGAATCGAGGAGAAAAAATGATCGATCTTTCTTCGATAGATAGATCTCTTCTAGATATATTGATTCACGCGGATCATACCGTTACGATCATTCATTGAGGCAAAAAGGTTTTACCCAGAGATTAAGAAAAAAGGAAAAAGGGATCTTTGTGAATCCTTACACACACATATATAAACTAACATTTCGAATATACATATATATATATATATATATATATATATATACATATACATTTGTTTTTGTAAAAATAACGATTGGAAGAAAAGAAAAATAGATGTATTAATAAATTATGGTGTAATAAAATATGATATAAGTAAATTATAAAGATATTTCGCGAACGATCGAATATAGTGATTTTATTTTGAAAATTAACTAGCAAGTACTTACCAAAAAAAAATTAAATAAATCAATCGTTAATTCACGTGTTTAGGCAAGTCCATCGATCGATCGATCGATCGATCGCTCTCGTAATCTCCAAGGGAGGAGGATAACAAAAAAAAAAAAAGAAAACAAAAAAAATGAAGGAAAAAGATAGCGTCGACGGTGCATTAAAACCGCGAATGATTGCATAACGAAAGTCATGCATCGCTTCCATCAGCTTGGCCAAAAAAAAAAAAAGCAAAAAAAGAAAATTCGATCGAAACCGTACGTTTTATTTGTTATTTATTATTTTATTATTTATCGTATACCGATATCAATCGTAATAATTCTGATTATTATTCAAAGCGACTTCCGATTTTTTTTTCGTTTTAACTTATTATTATTAATTATTAATCGTCATTTTTTATTATTATCTTTTTTATTTTAATTTTCCTTCGTTTCTTTTTTCTCTTCGCTATGTTTCTTGGAAATTCTTGTCGACTATTTTGAAAATCCTCGTTCTTCTAATTCTTGAAAATATCGTACGATCGATTCGATAATCGTAGATTTTCTATATTTTCAAAGAATTCTTTATCGCGGGATTAATAGAACGTGTAATTACATGTATATCGTAGAGACAGTGATTAATGATATTAATCAATTTTGCCTTCGCACGAGTTAGAAACGATTAGACGATACTACGAACATTGGAATGCAATATATATTTTCTCTAACGCACTCATTACTTTATATACGAGAATACCTTTTGAGAAGACCATATTACATTTTATTATTACTTTCTTAAATAAAAAAAATATTGTAATTTATGACTTAGGTATGTACGTGACGATGGTCAAATTTTTCAGGGCCTTTCTCCTCGTAAATTCTATTAGATACCATAGATCTCTAGGATTTTCAAATAATAATATTGAATGCAACGTTGAAATTTTCAGACCGACGGTAAGAACGTAAATTCGCGGATCGACGATAATCGATAATAATATTACACGATGTAATTCGATGAAGCAATTTTTAACAGTTAGATTCTAATATAAATTAAAAAAAAAAATCTTTCAGAGATTTTGAACCATGGGATAGTGCGTCGTCTAAGTAACATAAAAACGAGATATTGGTAATTCGAAGGAAGAAGGAACGAAAAGAAAAAAAGAAGACAAAAAAGAATAGGGAAAAAAAAGGAAAAGGTAATATTAAAGAAGATTGTCAAGTCGAAGATGGTGCGTTAACCTGAAGTAAATCCGAAAAGGTTTTTTTTTTTTCGGAGTACGACCGTAATTTTCTTCAGAAATAATATTTTATAATTTATGATATAACCGTTAACAATAACTGAATGGTTAGTGTCAAGACGGCTAATATATTTTCTTGCATTTTATTAGCAAAAACTCTTTTTCTTTTCTTTTTTTTTTTGTCGAAATATTTTATTAAAAATTTAACAAAATTATCACGAGTGATACAGAAAAGATTTTTACTATTAATAGAAGAAATAAACGTTTACCTTGAAATGGGTATCCAGTGAAACAGGGTCGCATCATCGAGAAATTAGTGGTAACCGTCATTTCAAGTAGTCCGAGCCACCGACTACTTCGGACCTGCCCGCCGGCCACGAAATCTTGAAATCACTAAATCACTTCACTGATTTTTAGATCCTCTGTCTCTCTCTCTCTATATATATATCTCTCTTCCTTTCTCTTTCTCCCTTTCCCTCTATCTATCTATCTATCTATCTTCCTTATCCAATTTCTTTAAAATAAACTATGAAAGATTAAAAGTAACAAGTAGATGTAACAGACATTGATTTCTTCGCACGTTCAACACAGTATTCAGTTTAACGAGGTAGTCACTTAAGCTATTGTTTCCTTCAATAACAACACCAGATAATTCACAAGGTAATCCAACACACGTTCGTTTAAAATGTTTTTGGTCGTTTTTGTTTTCCTTTTTGTTTTGTTTCTATCTATCCCAATCGACCTTTTCCCGTTCCCTCTCTTCCTCTCTCTCTCTCCTCTCTCTCCTCTCTCTCCTCTCTCTCTCTCTCTCCCTCTCTTTCTATTTATCTATCTCTATTTTGTCGATGTTACAATCAATCTATATTATCGTCCATACATCTACTGCTCCTGGTTAGATCTTTCGATCTCTTACCAGTAAGAACAACAACTCGACTACTACGAACAGATCGGCTTCTTGATCCTGACTAAGCTCGTCGTCAACGAAGAAGGCAAGTAACTAAGGATTGGCCACTCCCATCGTCGATCCTAAAAATCCTCTGAAAGAGGAAGTGGGGTAACCCCGGCACAAGGTGGAATCCTCGTTCCATGGCAAACTGTACTGTGAAACTTCGAACCGGAGACTTAGGGTAGGCGTCACGAGTATTACCAACCAACGAACACCAATCCTCGTGCGAGTCCATTGCCAAGAGGCCACGCCTCCCACTTACATTAGAGAGTTCTCTTTCCAGAAGAGTAGACTTCTACTATATCATTTCTACTCTTTTCTCATGATAGTCCGTGCTTTTTTATCACGAATTTCATTTGGAGAAATGACTATAGATGTAATATATATATATATATATATAGATTTTTCTTTTATTATTATTGATAATATGATTATCATTATTCTAATTAGTCAAATATTTCTAGTATTACACGACACGGTGTTACGTTAAAAAGAAAATTGAGCTTTTTTTAAGGTTTTCTTTTTTTTTTTTTTTTTTTTATTGGCTTCAAAATTTTGTTGCCGTTATTGTTATTACAAATTAATCGAATATTTGTCAATTATTCAAGTATTATTCGAAATAATTTATCGTTGAAAAGAAAATGGAGCTACTTCGTCTGAACGGTTTGACGGATAAGAATCTTTTTTTTTTTTCTTCTAATCATAGACTCATCCAATGCGTTATAATTTTCGAATGTAAAGTGTAATATTTAAAAGATATTTTGTAATTTGACTTATGTTTTATTGACTTATGTAATTATCCAAATTATTCATATGTTTCTCGTATTATTCGAGAATATAATGTAACGTTAAAAAGAAAATTCTTAATACTCCGTTCGAACAGATTCAGTTCTAACGATAAAAATTTATAAGTTTAATCTATTAATTCGATCTTCTTTTTCGATCATTGACTCATCGAATTTGTTGTAATTTTTCAACCTAAAGTATAATATCTACTTAAACGAGATATTTTGTAATCTAACTTACGTATTATTGCTGTTTGAGAAAACGAGATTTCCAAACGTTTTTCGAGCAAAGTAGGTAACAGGTTCGCGAACAGGATCATTATGCGTTTTCGTAATCATTAGGTCTGCTCGTTCACGCATGATCGCGGATTACGAATAGGTCCTCTTTGTTTCCCCCTTATGTCCCTCTCCTCGCTCCCTTCGCCTTCCTCCCCTTCCTCACCCTCTCCTACCGTTTTCTACCGAAAGGCTTTTGATGATTCTTCGTCGTCGAGGAAATGACGATGCATGCAGCCAACAGGATACGAAACGAAAGCAATGGTCCGTCGACTCGGAAATGCCATAATGAATTTCGAAAAGTTCTTAGGACATGATTATTTTTAAATGAAAAAAAAAAAAAGAAAAAAAAAAGATTATACAAAAGTCGAAAGGAAAAGCAAATAAAAAATAAAAGAAACAAGAAAGAAAGAAAGAAAAGTAAATAAAATATAAAAGGAAACGAACGTGACGATATTAGACGTAATTAGATTCATTCATAAACGAATTTTCTTAGATAAGAAGATCGAGAAAAATGTTAAATCGTTTTTTTATTTCTTTCTTGTGTATCTACAAAAAACAGAAAGAAGAATGATAACGTAATGTCGAAGTTACGATATTATTAATTGCAAGTTGAACAAAATTAAAAACTTTCTACGCGAAGTAACGATAAAGTTTGTTCGATGAATAAAACGATAAAATAAAGTTTAGATATATAAGAAAAAAATAGAAAATAAATAAAAAATTACATAGGCATGTGGCTTTGAGGTTGGATAGAATTATAGTAAATAAATGACGTACGAATTAAATATATAGTAATAAAGTTTGTTTAAAGAATAAAACGATGAAGTAAAGTTTACGTATATATATAAAGAAGTAAAAAACAAAACTACCACAGAAATATACAAAGCTTGCGACTTCGAGATTGGACAGGATCAATAGAAAGGGTTAATCTATTTTTACACAGAAAATAAAAATCCATCTTTAACTTCGTTCCCTTTCTATCCTTTCTCGATTCGCTAAACGATAGTCCAGTTTAACGTCCCAACTTCGATTCGTTCCATGAAATCTCGGTCCCACCCTCTCCCCTACCCTCCCCCTTCTGGAAGAAGAGAAGATTCAGAATTCAACTGAGGATATTGTTCCCCTGTGTTCCCCTTGTTCATAGAGATAAGAAATAAGATGAAAAAAAAAAGAAAAAAATGAAGGAGAAGAAGAAGAAGAAAAAGGAAGAATAAAAAGAATAAGGGAAAGATGTCTTAGTTCGTAACGGACACTGATGTTCCATCAATGTTTATTATCGGTCCAGTGTATTTGCACGTTATGGTACATACGTTCCAGTCGTAGAGAAATCGCCAAACAGAAGGCTAAAAGGTACGAAGAGAGGACACGCATTATCCCAACATAGTAACTAAAAGAACGTTCCGTTCGTCCGTCTATCTATCTATCTATCTATCTATCCTCGTCTTCCTCTTGTCTCTATTCCTTTTCGTTAGAAAAAAAGAGATGAAAATTGAGAAGGAAAGAGAGAGAAAGAGAAGGAGAAAAAGAGACAGAGAAATACCCGAAAAGGACCCCCAGCGTGCGTCGAAGATTCAACCGATGCAATAGGAGCGTTTTGCTTCGAAGTTGTCCTATCCCTGGCAAGACATCCCGTCGCGAGGATCGGACAAAACAAACTCCTTAATGTCTTCATGCGACTCATCGTCGTCAATTTTTCTTCTCGTGCCATCAAATATTTCGAAGGAGTCGAGCAAAATAGCTCGACCATCTTCTTACCAGTTGGTAGCTCCGTCGGAAGACCGCGTTTCACTAACTACGTAAGATAATTCTTTTACCAGCCTTCGCGTATTCTCGTATATACTTTTTATTATTTTCTTTCTTTCTTTCTTTATTTCTTTTCTTTCAAGGTCAACTTTGAGAAAATCTACAAACTTTGTCAACGAAAGCGCGAAACTCGAAGCGAACAAATCGAAGATTCGTCCGAATATTAATCGTCTTGGGATTTAAGTAATCACGTTTCTTTTCTTTTTTTCGTTCGAAAAAATGAAAAAAAAAAAAAAAAAATCGAATGAAAAGTGATCCTTCGATTTTCAATCGATCCTCTGAATCTTTTTTTTATTAGGAAGTAAATTTTGTTCGAACTTCGATAGGATAAATATTCTGAGTAAGTTACTATAATTGTTGGAGTGCATGCTCGTTCGTAGAAGTAGTATATCATTTAATAAATCGCGCTACTACATAAGTGTTGATTAGATAGAAATCCAATTAACCTCTGATTAAGTCACGCGTAAAAGAAACCGAAGAATAAAGAGAGAGGGAGAGAGAGAGAAAAATAGTAAAGAACGATGAAAAAGTAGGTGTGAAAAGTGCAAAGTATAAGCGGAACGATACGTTGAAAAAACAAAGAAAACAAAATAAAACAAAAAGAAAAAAAAATGGAAGAGAGAAAAAGGGTGGATACCGGTTAAATAAATGCAAATTATTTCAGGAGTTTGATCTACGCCCACAGGAGAACGAATACAAAAGTAGCGAAAGAGTGTTGCGTCGTAAATAATCCACCCTCTTCGACACCTCCCCGTTGATCGAGTCACTTCGATAACTGCATTCAACCTTTTCCTACCCACCCTTTACGAATCAACCCTTCTCATCTCTTTTTTCTTCCCTTCTTAACATCTTCAACCATCTTCCTTCTCAAGAAGGTATGTATATATATATATACAATGCTTTGTATGTATATATGCATGTACATAGGTAAATAAAGTCTAGTAAATGTCTGGTCGTCCATAATGGATTCACATGAAGATGTGGTCGGATGCAAACGGTAAATCATTTTCTATACTTTTTTTCATGATGACAGTTTTGGTTAGCGTGACAGATCGAAGAAGAGACGCGGTTTTCGGATCGTGTTTGCGGTCAGCGAAGTTGATGGTTCCAAAGGTTGATGTCTCGAAACTTTCGCTAGATCCCTTTTTCTTTCTTCTTTTTTCTTTGTCTTTTCATTTTTTTGTTATTTATCATATAAATAAATTCGATTAATTAGAGACCTATGGGCTATGAGACTTTTCGAGCGTAAAATTAAGCGGATGGAAAGTGGTAAAATGAGAAGGAGAAAAAGAAGAAGAAGAAGAAGAAGAAGAAGAAGAAGAAATAGAAAAAAAGTAGGGAAACTATAAAAAATAAAACACCATTTCTCTCTTTCGACCAGGTAAGAAGAAGACATTTCCTTGTCGTCGCTTCACCGTGGAAACAATCACAACAAGATTTCCAAAGGAAAACAATCCCCTTCGAAGATTCCTACTTTTTCGTTTTCCTTTTCATTTTTTTTCAATTCCCTTTTTTTCTTCTTTTTTCTGTACTTTTTTTTTTAAATATCAGAAAATACTGATAGCCAGCAATTCCCGTCGAGGGGTAACCAAGAAAGCTACCCCGCCAAGGATGCTGACGGCTTGTCAGCGGGTAGTCTCAGCTTCTCTTCGCTCCTGTGGAACTTTAGGATCAGAGCAAAGAAAATCATTGGAGTCCGTGGCAAGTTAGTCTCGACCACGTTAAAGCCTGACTTCTGGCCAGTTCTTGTCACGTAAGAAACGAAAAGGACCACCATCCGCAGTCGCGGTCCTTCCCCCTCTTTCTTTCCTTCCTTCCTACCTTCCTTCTTTCCTTCCTCCCTTCGTTCTATCCCTCCCTCTCTTTCTCTCTCTTTTTCCGTTTCTTCCTTCGAACGAGCAGAAGTCAACGAAAAAATTTCGCGAATGGATGACCGAAAACGAGGAAGTGATGGTATTTGCTCCAAGTTCACTCAGGCTAACTCGTAAATCTCCAATTGCGACGTTTTCAAATATATCTTTTCCTAAAAGGAAAAAGATAAAGGGATGTAAGGAAGGACGAAGAAAACTATTATGGTTATAAGAGACTAGCCGTAAACTCATAATAACCGTTTGATGTACGACGTTCGAACGTATTACAAGTCTATCGTGCCAATAAGATAGATAACCTTTGATGTTCTTCTATTATTACAAATATTGTCTTTCCTTTTCTCTCTTTTTTCTCTTTTTCTCTTTGATTTACGCCTTACGAAATATCTCTCTCTCTCTCTCTCTCCCTCTCTTTTTCACAGTTTATAAACAGCTCGAGATTTGTTGTGGAACCTTACGGACTCTATTTCTTTCTCTCTCTTTCTCACGTTTATAAACAGCTCGAGATTTGCTATGGAGACACCTTCGGGCGTGCCACGAAAATCGACCAGTTAATTGTCGCTCGAGGATATTTTGTTGAAGAGCGGATCATGGAGCCCCTCTCGAAGAGAAGACGATTGCGATCTTACTACACCCATGACTTAACGCTTTTTAGTGTACTAGAACAAATCGTTTCGTAATAATCTATGGGTATTCCTTTCGAAAGGATAAGTGAAATTTTAACGCGAGGAAATCAAAGAGAAAACTTTGTGATAATCTCGAAAGGATCTTCTTGGTTTTGTTTTGTTTCGTTTTCTTTTTTTAAAGGACTAACTTAATTTATGATATATCCAAGTATTATATAAAGTAACCTCGATTTATTATTTATAATTTTTTTTTTATCTCTGTGATACACATCGCTCAAACGTGAAAGATTTTCAAACGTAGACACGTCAGGTACCGTTAACTCTTAATGGACAAGGCCGACTTTCGAAATGCACCGGTTCGCTGATAAATTCGTCGTATTGCCGACATGCATCGCCGATTACAGCGAAATCTTCTCACAGAAGTCACTTTGAAGAACTTGTCGATGGCTGCTTCTCTACCGATTGCGAAAAGTACCGATTCGTCGGCCTCGTTAGCTACGAATTTCACGATGGATTTCCTCTTGAATAGTTTTTCGGGTTACCTCCTTCCCTTCTCTTCCATATTCGACGTCTTCTTTCTTTCTTTTCTGTTTTTTTTTTCTTTTTTCATTCAACGGGATGTAAAGAATAATTAACGTTATTTTTCAATATTCGTCCGATATATAGATGAATGATAATTATTAACAAATAGAATCGTGTAGTAAATGTAATTTGTATTGCTTTATATATTTATATACAGAGTGATATAACAATTATTATCATCTCTATGAGTATCTTCGATATTATTGATGTTAAATTTTCTTATAAATGTATTAAACAATTAACACTTGTTTTATATATTTAATATATTTATAATATTTATATATTTTTATATTTTATATATATATATAATATATAATATAATAGTATATATGTGTAATATATAGTATATTAATATAAATTCATATTAAGTATATTATTAAGTATATTATTTAAGAACAATAATACATATATCAATTTTGAAAAGATACCAATTCTTAACATTGTCTAGTTCTTCTCAGTGGGAAACACAAATTGAAAAGAAGGTAGGAAAGTGGCCTCTCGTTATGTCATCCATGTGACAAACCGTCAGAAATATCCTTTGAAAGAAAACTAAAGCGAACTTCTTCCGGAATGTCGTCCTTCGCGTGTACCCCGTGAAATCTTTTAACACAGAAGTCATAAACTCATAAATATCGTAAACTCATAAATATTCGTCATCATCGCCCATAATCCACATTGTTACCCTTAGAACAGCTTTCTCGTGTTCGCGCTTCGTTCGTTCGTTCGTTCGTTCGTTCGTTCGTTCGTTCGTTCGTTCGAGGGAAAGAAAAGAAGAAAAAGAGAGGGAGTGAGAGAGAGAGAGAGAGAGAGAGAGAGGGGAAAGGAAAAAAAGAAGAAAAACAAGACAGAAGGGATGCAGCCCTTCTTTTTCTTCTCTCGAGCATGCCGAAGAAAAATTTTCTAACAGTGGAAAAACGAAAACGAACGTCCATTCGTGAACGTTCATTCGTTCGAATTACCGACGGGAGTTGACAAAAAAAATATTATCGCGTTCTACCTGACGAACATATCTTTTTTTTTCGTTTCTTCTCGTTTTTCTTTTTCTTTTTTTTTTTTGCTATTTCTTTTTTGTAATCTACCTCCTCTTTTTTTTGTTCGTTTTTTTTTTTTTAGTTCAACTTTGCAGATTTAGTCACTTTAGTACTTTTTTTTTGATCTTCTCTTCTTCTTTTTTTTTTTTTTTTTTTATCGTCAAACGAATGTGCGAGTCAACAAGACGATAGTGACGATCAGTAAGTTAAAAGTCGACGACGTACTTTTTAAACTCTTCCTAACGATCGATTTCATGCAGTTTTAAATCGTTTTTATGAAAAAAGTGGAAAAAATGCATAGTAAAAAATTCGTAAGAAGAATTTCGGAATATCGTATTTTGCGTTCAAGTCACGTAATATAGTCTTATTTTTTTATTTATGACGATTTTTTTCTTCGGTCAAAATTTTAATATTCTTTATATATATATGTATATTTATATATAATTATGTTATATATATATATATACATATATAATATATTATTTATAAGAAATATGTCGAGTAATTTTCGTAAAACGTTTTATCAGAACATATACGTATTTGTTCTTATTTTTATAAATATTACGATAAAGATCGACAGGAAAGATCGATTTTATGTCTATTCTCGTACGTATGTATATACTATCCGTCGGACGATTAAATATTATCATAAGCGAGTAACATCGCAATTAACGTTTTTGCACGAAGCGCAGGCGATTAGTGTGACGACGTGACAGCGGTGTCATAGCGTTGCACCCTCGTTTGCAGTTTCTGCAAACGAAGCAAAAGAAGCCTGCTGCTTTTACCTATTCAACGACACTCTGTTTTTTCTTTCTCTCTTTCTCTCTCTCTCTCTTTCTCTTCTTTCTGCTCGGTACATTAAGTACTCACGTTTCAATAGATTTTTGAATAGACACGACGTAAGATAAACGAAGTAATTCGATGTCAATCTTTGACATTGTATATTTTCTCGATCGAAAACTTGATTAATGTTAATCAATAAATAACAGATCTTTTTTAATGAAAGGAATGAAATTCACTTTTAATTTCCTTTCTTTTCTTTTTCTCTCTTTCTCTCTCTCTCTTTTTTTTTTTTTTTTTTTGAACGTTCAAGAACAATTGAAACAAATTTTAACACGAGTCAAATGGAATTTTTATCTCGAAAATTCTAGCAAAGTCGAAAAGTATTTTTTTTTTGTATACTTTTTATTATTTATATATTCTTTTATTTTTTTTTTTTTATTGAAATCATTCGATATTAAAGAAGCCTAAATCGATTGATTGGAATTTTCCAATCGAACCAATCGAGTCGCTTCCATTTTTCGATGATCGACTTCTTCTTTCATTTAAGATTTATCGAATATATAATAAAAATATTTCTCAGAGCGCGAATATATCGATCGATCCGAAATATTTCTCCTGATAACAGTAACGAACGTAACCAAATCGAAATTATATTTTTTGCAATGATAGTTGCATAGTTTTCCTATTCTTTGTCATTCTTTTTCTCTATTTCTTTTTTCTTTCTATTTTTCTACGTTCAAGAATGTAATCGAAAAAAGAAGAAGAACAAGAAGAAAGAAAAAATAAAAATAAAAAGAAAAGAATATTTCAGAACGTCTCAATCGATTCTCAGTCGGAATTTTCTTTTGAAAACTTCGCGGTAAACGAGGCTAAGTCCAATCGCACTTTTTCTTTTCTTTCTTGTATATATATATATATATATACATATACATTTTTTTCTTTTCTTTTCTTTTTTTTTTCTTTTTGATGAGTTTGCATCGATGTTTTTTCTTTCTCTCTTTCGTTTTTTCTTTTTCTCCCCTTTCCCTCGGATCCATCGGATCGTTCAAGAGTCTAATAAAAAAGAAAATGTTGAGGACGAGTCAATCAGCGATTGGTCGTCCGGTAAGAATTTTCTCTTGTAAAATTTTTTCGATGTAACGAAGAACGATCGAAGTAAGGAATTCCTTTCCATTCAGAGAGATGAGAGACACGGAAGGACAACGAGTAGAAGTCGTTCGGCGGTTTCTCACCGTCTTATTCGTGTATTCGACCCCGAGTTCTATTCTAATCTTGACCTCGCTTAGTCACACGTCTCTTTTTCTTCGTCCTCTCGATTTGTCGCGTTTCCATCGAGTAGTACTTTTTCCCCCTCCCCTCCCCTCCCATCCCCTCCCATCCCCATTCCACCCCACCACTCTATCATTGGCACTCGGTTAAGTCGGCGAACGACAACGTAGACTCTCTCCTTCCTTTCTTTTTTGTTTTTTCTTCTTTCTTTCTTTCTCTCTTTTTTTCTTTCTCTTTCTTTCTTTCTTTCTTTCTTTCTTTCTTTTTTTCTCTCTTTTCTTTTTTTTTTTTTTTACTTCTTCCTCCTTTTGAGACGTCGTCGTCGCATCACCGAGATCCACGTTCACGGGAGGCCCGATTTCTTCGATGAACATCGTTGACGTAAAAGCGTGGAAACGAGAAGAAGTCTCTGGACCACCGGCACAACATATAACGTCGGATGTTACCAACTTTATGCGTCTCGTGTAAATCCTCGAGGAATCTTTCTTTCCTCCGAGTCCAGAAATTATCATCCTCTTTTTTCTCTTTTCTTCCTTTTCTTTCTTTCTTTTTTTTTTTTTGTCTCCTTTGCTCTTGTCGAATATTGTAAAATATTATATAACAAATGAGATTAATATCATTTAGATCGTTATATATCGAGAGATATTAAAATTGAGTTAGGATAATTAATTCGTAAATCTTCAATATTTTGTATCTATGTAAAGAACATTATTTCAGTATTGAATATTATTTTGTGACAAATTTTAACATTATTTTTGACTCATACAATGTAATATTGTTGGTATATGTGTATGTGTGTTTATATAAACATCACGAAAGTACACTTATAACATTTCGCTTATTTCAAAAATAATTATATAATGATAATAATAATAATATATAATATATTTGTATTATATAAAAATTGATTATAAATACAGTTAGATAGAAATAGAACGAGAGAGAGAGAGAGAAAGAAAGAGAAAATGATCGTAATATTAAGATTCATTAACACAGCTTGACTGCATCCGATTATTAACATAACGATCATAGTAATTTTGATTAAGGTTAACGCAAGTTTTATCGCAATACTTATAAAAAGAGAATTAGGATAAAAATGTTAGAATCGTTGAGTCGTCGTCGAGATCGTTCGGTTTCTCGGCGGTAGGTCTATTTCTTCACCTTGATTCTCTTTTCGCGCTACTCGACGACGGATCGTGCCGGCGGAACACGCGATATTATGTCTACGTTTCGTTGTCTCAACAACAACAGCCTTGTACGATTAATAATTAAGTAATGACGACGTTATAAACATTGACACATTCTCAGTGATCGATTCGATCACGATCGGGATCAAGATTGTCAAAAAAAATAAATAAATAAATAAAAAAATAAAACTTTATTATTATTAAAAATGTCAATATTATTAATATTATTAAGTCATAATTAAGTCAATATTATTAAAAATGCATTAAATCTTTACGTTCGACGTTCTTTTGTAATTATTAATAAAAATTCATTTAAATAAATCGTTCTGACAACTTGTAAAATAGATACAACGTGTATGTTATATGATCGTAATGATATAATAATTATATGACAAATATAAATTATGTATTAACTAATAATTACGTAATAACTATATTATAGCTCTAAAAATAATGACACTATAATGTGTAATTTAAAACTTGCATATAATATTATATAACTTATGATAAACAATGCAACTTAATTTACATGCATATATGTATGTATGTAAAATAAATTAATTATACTTTTTAATTATTAATCAGTAATTAGTAATAAATTAAATTTGTAAATTAAAAAGGAAAATTTTCTTTCATTGTCGGTTCTTATCCATCGCTATAAAATTAACGTACGTTCAATAACGTATCATTGATGTAGATAGATGCAACCCGTAAGATCGCATGCGACCAAGAAGAAATCGATCGGAGGGATCGTGATCGAGAGCTTAAGGTGCTACTACCTCCGCCGTTATTGCAGTCGACAACTTTTACCTTCTTTTTCTTGATCACGCGACGACGATACGCTCTTACGGAAACGAAGCATGTCATTAAGACGAACCAGTCTTACTTAAGTAAGTCGGTTACTCGACTTTTATGTATTCGTTTGGGATGAAAACATAAATGCGAGAATGTTTATCAATTCATCGATCCAACAAATTATTTCAAAATTATTCCAATTTCCTCGATCATTACATGATTCATGCAAATTGTTTATATAAAATTCCGGTTTGAAATCCGTAAAGAAAAAAAGAGAAAAGAAAAAAAAAAAAGAAAAAGCGATCGATTATAATATTCTTGCAGGTTGTTCCTCTTTTGTTCTTTCTTTTTTTTTTTTAATAAATATACAACCTCTACTGTAATTAAAAATTAAAATTTAATAAAATAAAAAAAAAGATATTATTTTGAAAGTATCTTGTCTGATAAACTAGTTACAAATGATATAAAAATCAACGTAAAAAAAAAGAACAAATGATAATGACCTATACTCAACATCATAAATTAACTTCACTGGATTATATTTTGGAAGTATGGATTACATCAGATCAGAATAGATCACTTTTAGCGAGATGTTTTCCGCTAAGCATACGTGCTTTTTACCGTGACAACCGCCATATTGTTGTTTAATAAGTACATCGTTGCAAACACGTACATATGTAAGTACAGATCACCTCTTAGACATAACCTATATATATATATATATATATATATATATATATATATATATAAATATATACATGTATACATATTTATGTCTACATATTACGCGTATATATCTATGTATGTATTATACATAAGTATTCTGAATTTATACGAACTGCTAAAACACATACACACGCAAAAGCGTGGCAAGTCATAAGTATAATAAGTACTTAGTTGAGACAGGGACGTACGGGGCTTACACGTGTCGTTCCACGGCGGCAGCACTGGCGCAACGGCGGCAGTGGCGGCAGTGGCATCGTACCACAGAAGTTAATAGTGGTGGGGGTATGGTTTTCTCTGCTCGGCAGCCGGCCACATGATGATAAATGCGTTCGAGCGGTGCAACGTGCATCCCATCGAATAACCAATGCACACGTATGACACGCGAGCTGTTTTTCGCGAAAATTTACGGCCATGTATAATATTTACTTTTAACGAGGACAAATTCAAAGAAAAAAGAGAAAAAGACAAAACAAGGATAGAGGAAAAAAAAGAGAGAGAGAAAAGAAAAAAGATTTATCAAAAAAAAAAAAAAAAAAAAAACCAATAAAAAAACGAGATTTTTCTTAGGGAAGAAAAATTTTGTCTCGAGGAAAAAAAAGACAGAGAGAGAGAGAGAGAGAGAGAAAGAGAGAAGAAAAAAAATAAGTTGGTGGGATGTCACGTGATTTCTCAGACGAAAATCCAATTTTACAAAAATATCGGCCCGTTAATGAGAAATAGTCGCTGAGTCAGCTCAGCCGACGGTAAAAAGTTGAAGGAGCCTCGAGAGACGGCAGACTCCACCAGAGCAATGTTCCTTCTCTCTCTTTCTCTCTCTTTCTTTCTCTCTCTTTCTCTCTCTCTCTCTCTTTCTCTCTCTCTCTCTCTGCCTTTCTCTCTTTCTCTCTATCTGTCCATGCCATCCCACGCCCCCGGCCAATGAGAAAAATCAACCCCTCCTCCAGTTCGCCCCCTCGACTCTCCTCTTCCACCCCTTTCGATCCTCTTCGCACCTTCTTCCATTCTTTCCCGTCATCTTTCTTTCGCAACGAACACGCTTCCCATTGTGCTGTTTCTTGCACCTTGGAATTCGCACTTCCATCAGGATTCCGTATCCTGGTGGTAGACTTTGAGCGAGCTTCCAAGGAAGCCGATAGATAGATGAAACGTCATCTTTGACGAATTTTATTTTTCCTTGTTTTTTTTTTCCTTTTTTCTTAAATTTTTACCCTTATATTCTTATCTTATTTTCTTCCCCTTTTTACCTTCTATCATTTCTTTTTGACAACCGCCTACGTAGAATCTTTGTATGGGAAGGTATGCGAGGAATGAGCGGAGAAATATTTGTAACAATTTTATACACATATATATATATATATATATATATATATATATATAATGGTTCACATAGATCACTTCAAATATCTTTGCGTGTGATTGGAAAATGAAGAACATTACATTTACCTTGAAAATAAGGTGATTCAATTTAATTCATAAAATTCACATTCCAATGTTTTATTTACTTGAATAAAAAAAAATATATATATATATATAGAAAAAAAGAAAAAAGAGGATTACGAAAAAAGGAAACGAAAAAAACAAATAAAAAAATATCGAACCACGTAAGCATAAGTGCGGGAAGGGAGCATTGAAAATGACTTTATCAGCGTCTCAACTGGTCTCGACACGAAGTTCGAATAAGAAACAACGGGCAAGAACCATCGAGGATTACGACGAAGGAATTTCAATCATTACTATCGGGAATGTAAAACACTTTGTGAGCAACATATGACATCCGGATCACAATGGCCTTGTATAGTTCCTCTCTTCCTCTCCCTCCTCTATCATTCTCTCTCTCTCTCTCTCTTTCTCTCTCACTCTCTCTATCTTTCTCTCTGTCTGTCTCTCTGTTTCATTCTCCTTCTCTGTCTACTCTTCTCTGTTAGCCTCCAGGTCTCCACCAGCAACGGAATGTTCTTCATCATCATCTCACCGCGGGTTACCACGGTAGTCACAACTTCATTCAAGAACGAGATCAAGGAATTCTTTTCAGACGTCTCCTTCCCTCGTCTAAATACGTCAGAGGTTCTAATAAGATTAGAAAAAAAAGCAAAAAGAAAAAAAAAAGAAAGAAAAGAGAACACGAAAAAAAAGATCAAAAAGGAAAACAAGAGAGATAGATAGATAGATAGATAGATAGATAGATAGATAGATGGATAGATGGATAGATGGATGGAGAAAGAAAGAGAGAGAGAGAGAGAGAGAGAGAGAGAGAGAGAGAGAAGTCCGATGTAATTTGTACGGGCATTGTTGGTTCAGCAACTTCTAGCAAGTCAAACGAAGAAATATCCTTTTGTATATCGATGTATCGTAATATAAACGAGTTCGGCTACCGTTTCTTAAAACGATTCGAATCACTTTCTTAACAGTAGTTCTAACTCTCCATTTGCTATCGATCAAATTTCTGATAATAACTTTGCCTTGAATAATTAACAATTTCTATAATTCTTTATGATCTTCTCGTTCGATTTCTAATGATATTGTTTAATCCATGAAAATTTACGAAAATTAGATCAGAGAATTATTAATATTTTCGTATAATAAAAATAACGTACGTTTACGTTTAGATATAGTAGACGCTTAAGTTTACTGTAATAAGGCGTGCGAATGCGCGCGCGCACGCTCTCTCTCTCTCTCTCTCTGTCTTCTTGTGATGTGTGCGTGTGTGGTCCCCTAATTCATCACGTGCCTCGCGCTCCACGGCTCGCTCGAGCGCGACTCGCCGCGAGTCGCAACGCTCTGATGTTGAAGTACGGCAGCGCGAGGAAATGATCCCTTAAATTGGTCCGACACTGCGGTGGGTCAGTTACAAACCATTTGCATCGTGAAATTATCCGAACGAGATGGTTGCATCAGGATATACTTTAATAAACTTTCTACGATTCTTCTAACGGATACATTGAAGATACTTATTTATTTTATTTCGAGGGATTTCAGTTCGACAAAAAATGTCTTAAATTTTTATCAATACATGAGCAAATTGTCAATATTACGTAACAGTGATCATTATCAATTTCCAATTGATATATATATATATATTTATTTATTTATTTATTTATATAAAACAGTTTCATTCAGAATGAATTTCGATCTGATAGAATAATAGTTTTACAAACACGATTAGAATACGATCATCTTTATAAACGTTCCGTTCGTTAATTCTGGATTAGAAAATTCCTTGTTTCTTTTCTTTTTTTTTGGAAATACACCGTGTACTTATATCTCCACTAAGAGTGTATTGGCCTAGGTCGTAGACAAATTGGTCACCATGACTAAAAGTCACGGAAGGAGAGGACGGCCAAGAAAAATAGAAAGAGAAAAAGGGGATGAGTGAGACAGGATGGGGATGGGTGAAGAGGGACAAGGGATAGGGAAGAAAGGGAAATGCAAAGGAAGATGCAACGAAGAAAGTTAGCGTGCGAGAGACCATCGCTCGATCATGCGCGCCAATTAACACGAGAATGATTAATTTTTGTAACGCCAGCGTTACACCGACACCCCCATCGAGCCATTTGCTCCACGCTCCATTTATGGGATTAGATGCGGTTCGTACAACCAACCGTATCCTGCAATTGAAAATTCTACTTTGTCACGAATATGACGAAGCCACGTGGGCGCATGAATTCTCTCAATTCTCTGATACTTAATTCGGGAAACTCGATAATACCTTCCTTCGAAGAGAGGGAGAGAGAGAGAGAGAGAGAGAGAGAAACAATTAAAATCTCTTGATAATACTCGTGATAATGTAATCAACGGATTTCGTTATATTTTTATTAGATTTATCTTGAAAGTTTCTAAAGTTTCATTTGTTCTATAATATTCTATAATATTCTTCTTTTAAAATATTATTACATTATTAGCTTCAAAGATATTATTATTATATTCAAAGATTTTCTTTTATTTAAGACATTATTGTTATTATTATTTTTTTCTTCTTACAATATTGTTAGGATATTATTTTTAATTTTGGACGATTGTTATTACTATTTTTACGAAACAATATTTTATTTTTTCTTTCAATTTTTAAAAAACATCACGTTTTTATACTGATTATAATATAATATTAATATATATTTTATCGTAATTACTAATAGTACTTCGTTACATCGTTTATAATTTAAAAAAGTAACAATGTCCTACAGGTCGAGAGAACCTTTCGATAGATTAAATATTGAAATGAAATAAAAAAATGAATAAATAAATAAGAGTTAAAAAATAATAAAAAGATAAAAAAGTTAAGAAATAAAAAAAATGTGCGCTTAAAAGCGATCATGCGAATCGTTGGCAAAATTTTTTTGATCTCCGATCTTCGAAGGAGATCTAGAAACGCGTGAAATATTTTGATCGACAGATCATCGATCGGTATCGCGATATTCTTGGCAGGAACTCTTGGTTAAACGACCGGCGGAGGTGGTGGACAAAAAGTTTTCAAGGGATTCGTCCGTTTAACGAGCGGACATAGTCGCCATCTCAGAGTTTATTATCCGAGCCAGACGACGAGCATTCGTCCGAGCAGAACCGTAAAACGAACGGCACCTACGTGATTCGTGCTCCGTTTCACAGGAGTTAACCGTGCTACCGGACGTCCTCGACAAGTTTATATTAGACGGTAGAGAACCGTCTTTGCAATTTTTACGTGGATCCATCCTACACCCTCGATTCGTTCTTCCAGATACGCGAAAGCGTGGGAATAAATCGATCGACTTTGTATAGTTTTTATCATGGCGACTTATTCTCTTTGACTTTTTTTTTTTTTTTTTTCTTTCTTTTTATTCAAGATTTTTAACTCGAGGAGTAAATTTATTTATATAAATATTTTATTAATACTATACAATAGAAAGAATCTATTATATATAATAAATGTATAATAATGTTTAAATATATAGATTATTTAAGATTACTATTTCTATAATTAGTATTACCAAAATATTATAAGTTTATTAATATATCTATATATCTGTTATCATTATCTGTTCAAATATTTCTAAATCTTTCATGGGAACTTGTTAAATTCTTGAAATTCTTTCGATTTTTAACTCGTTACGATCGAAAGGAAGAAATATTTGAATATCTTTTTTCTTTTACTTCTTTTTCTTTTCAGATTTTTAAACAAAATTCATTCATTATCCGTTCGGACATTCATTTTTAATATCAGCGATTAAAAATTTTGAATATTCATTTGATGTCTAACCCAATTTATTTTTATTGATAGAAAGGAAGAAACGAAAGTCGATCGATTAATTTCACTATTACGAAGAGATAGGCCGTGTCAAAAACAGCTTGCTTGGAAACGAACAGGATCGTGAGACTCTCTGATCGGCCCTCCAGGCTTCTCTCCATCATCACCTTCGCCTTTTATCTCGCGCGAGAAACTGATTGAACGTTGTAACGAGTCGACTACCTGTTACGCGTTTTATTAATCCTTCCTCCTGTACGTTTCATCAAATCGTTTAGGTTTTATTCGACTACGTGATTCGAAATTTTTATCATTCTACTCGATCGTTTATTATGAGAACGAGAAAAGATAAAAGAAAAAAAAAAAAAAAATACCTTAGAAAATACTTTTTCTCCAACATTTTTTTTTCAATGATAAAACAAAATCTCTTCTATCTTAAATCATTCATTCGACGCATACATTAATATAAATATATATATATATATTTTATATAAATTTATATATAGATATATAAATAAATTTATGTGCAAATTTATATAAAAAATGAAAGACAAAAAAAAAATAAAGCTATACATAATATATGTATACATATCATTTTTACGTACTACATTATATTTATCATAGAAAACGATTATTCATTTATTTATTCTATTTATATATACCCACATCCGTTATTTATATTTAAGAAAAAGATAGAGAGAAAAAAAGACAGAGAGAAATTTTTTCTTATCCAAAGTGAGCGACGCAAAGGTGGCGGTGCGGGTGGCGGCTTCCAGGGTAGAAAATGAAAGAGAACAGGAGAGGAAGAGGAAGAGGGGAAGAGATGGTTGCGTCCAAGAGAGGCAACACCGATGGTGGAAGGTGCCGCCGATCGTGGCTCTCGTGTTACAAACGAAGCCGACACCCACCTGTGTCCAGCTGTGACTCTCTCTCTCTCTCTCTCCCTCTCTTTCTCTGTTCTCCTCTTCTCTCCATTTTCATCTTTCTCTCGCGCAACGATACGAAGGTAGAAATTGAAATCGACCTTCGGCAATAATTAACGTCCATGCCTTGTGGCTGTTCTCCTGACAGCTTTCTGCATATTTCTCTCTCTCTCTCTCTCTCTCTCTCTCTCTCTCTTTCTCTTTCTCTTTCTCTCTCTTTCTCTTACAAGAAGTAACTAACAATATTCACATTTCGTTCATTTCGTTTTTGTCTAAATCAGATAATTAAATTTTATCAACAAAAACATTCTCATGTTCGATAATGTGATATTAACAATTTGATATGCCTCTAGATATTTCTTTTTCTTTTCTATATTTTATTATATTACTTTATATATTTATTATATTTTATTAGTATATTATATTTTAATTGTATGTATTTAATTACGTTTTACATGTATTACAAAGAGTAGGATTTATCTTATTATCAGTTTGTGTTTACCATGAAAGGTAAACATATCGGACTACAAAATCTCGAGGTATCTGTAGTTAGGTTTTATACACATGTAAACATAAGCGAAGGGCAACGGCCAAAAGGTGATTGCTACACGAGATATAATAATAATGAAACGTTAGAGGTACTTAGTTACCTTTCAGACTTGTTCGTTGTTAGTCACGTTTTCTTACATTTCCAGTAACATAATCGTTCGTAATTATTACATCATTGTTTAACATTTTTATTGCTGGACTAATATATATATATATATATGAAAAAAAATATATATGTGTACTTTTCTAACCTTCTAAATATTAAGAAAATCTTGTAGAGATTAAAAAAGAAGGAAAAGAAAAGAAACCAAAAAATAATAAAGTCTATAAAATCAATTAGATATACGAAAATAATTCTAGAATGTCGAACGTGTTAAACAAATCAACTATGTAGTTACTTTCTAATTCTTTCTTTGATTCTAAAACTAATCTACGTTTCATTAATAATATAAAATCATCGAACAGGAAGAAGAGGACAAAAAGTGGCAATCATTTTGATGGAAAACACGGATGACAAACATAGCGAGTCTTCCTTCTTTTATAAACAAAGGGACTTTCTCTTCTGACCAACCATATTGTCTTACGATCCTCGGCTTGCGACAGAACGACCGAGTCACGATCGGAAAGATAGTTTCGTACGGTTTGTGATTTTAAAAGAGAGACAAAGCGACATCCCAGACTTTCGACGACGCACGTAAGTAACTACGATCCAATTTTTGCATCATTCTACTACGTAGAGACTTATGTACGTTTTATTTGTACTTTAACAGAACCGATTTCTCTCTCGTATCATTATTTTTATTATTAAATATTTGTAAAACGGCGATGCGCAAATAGCACGTAAGTCTAAAGAAGAATCGTGTTTTTCTTTTTTATAACGTTACAAATTTGTTTCGTATTTGTTTATAATAAATATAATTAATTAATGTTTATTATAACATTATAACATTATTATTATCATAACATTATATTAACAGTTTAATAAAAAAATGTTTTTAGATAAATGAGTATACATATAGTTATAGTGTCATATTCTAAAATATTATTATGATATCGATATCATAATTATTTTATTTGTATAACAATATCATAATTATAATAATTACTAGTAATACTAATAATTTATATTAATACTATTAACGTGTGTAAATTTTTTTATAATTGTAATAAATTTACTACGATTATATTTGTTATAATTCGTGCGACATTATAGTAGATAGACGATGATAAAAATTTAATTTTAATTTTTAAAGAAAAAAACGTAGTAAAATCGATCCTCTTCAAAAAATTGTATTCTTCTCCATAAGAAAATATTGAGATTAATAATGTGTGCACCAATGGGGTTATAAACCCTTCGACAATTCGCATCATCGACCTTCGGCTTATAACAACTCGCAAAAAGACGATCGTGGAAGAACTCACTGACGAGTTAATTGCCCGACTTAAACGAGTAATTATATCGGCCATTATCGATAGACGACTTTTAAAATTCGTTTTCATTTCGTACAATGACGATAGAAAGAGAAAGATGAGTTCATGGTGTTTTTGCTTAAGCGAGATTAGTAAACGTCCCCGTTCTTCCATCCCCCCCCTCTCTCTCTCTCATATTATTATTATTGTTATTATTATTATTACCTAGGATATTATATAGAAAAATAAGAAAAAAAAAGACAAATAAAAAATGGTGACTCTTCCATCGCCAAAGAGAAATAAGAGAAAAGGTATTATAAGCTATAAGGTAATTAAGCTTCTGGAATTAGCTGAGGTGAAGAGAATAAGAGAGAATAAGAGAGAAAGAGAGAGAAAGAGAGAGAGAGAGAAAGAGAGAGAGAGACAGAGAGAGAAAGGGTAGAGGATAAAGAAAAAAATATATATATAAAATTTTCCCTCCAGGCTGTTGTCATCGACATAGAAAAAAGAACTCTGATCACAATGCGGTCCAATTTTTGTATTCTCTTCTCTCTCTCTCTCTCTCTCCTTCTCTCTTTTTTTCTTCCTCACTTCTATTTCTTTAGCTTTATCACACTTTGCTCCTCGCGGCGTTTCTTTTTCACCCGAAGATTCTTCCAGAGGCATGAATGAACCAGGACTTGGGTATCATTAATTAAACTTTCGAGCTACCGTCCAGCACAGGGGTTCTCAATCTCTTTCTTTCTCTCCCTCTCTCTCTCTCTCTCTCTCTCTCTCTCTTATTTTCTTTCATTTAATTAACGAGTAACGGTATTATTATCAACAAGTTCGAGATTTTGATTATTTTTTTCCTTTTTCTTTTTCTTTTTTTTTCTTTCTTTTCTGAAATATAATCCTGATATATCTATATATAATTATGTATAGGTAAATGTATATTCGAGAATATTATAGATTATTAATAATAATTTTGAATTATGTTAATAATTGTTGGATAATTGAATTGATAATGACATCAAGGTCAAGTTGAGTACCATCGAGAACGAGCACCTGTAAGTTTTAACCTGGCAGATGTAAGTGGTTGCTGTGTTTCTTTACAGATTAGAAAGATTAGAAGCACGTGGCTTGGTAGATATTTTTACGATGTAACGCCACAAGTTTATAAAAATATTCTACACGGAGAAAGGAAATTTTCATCTGTCTGTATCATAATATTCAATGATACGAATTATTAAAAAGACGTATTTATCGTTGCGATGTTAAATTAAAAATTTGAAAAAGAAAATTCTTGGTCTCCATATTTGTTCTTTTAACTTATTCGTTTGATTAAAAATATTAGATTGATTATTTCGAAATGTTTAGGAAAAAACTGTATCTTTCGATGTCTGCATTAGTATTAAATTAAAGAGATTAATTAATTAATTAATCAAAAAGATTATTAAAAAATGCATATATATATATATATACACGTCATATATATATATATATCGAAAATAATGACATAACGAACTCGTAAAAAAAAGTTTGCGAAAGAAAGAAACAGCCATTCTATAATCGTCGGGAATTAAAGCAAAAAAAAAAAAAAATAAATAAATAAATAAATAAAATCTTCGTATCTATATAAAAATCATATCGACTTCGTATCAAGAAGGTATCATATTCCACGAGATATCGAAGATCATTTACATAAGGATACGGCGTAAAAGAAAGAAAATCAAAACAAAAAGTAAAAAAAATCAAAAAAGAAAAAAATTCAGAAAAAAAAAGATGAACGATGAAAAGAGAGAGAGAAAGAGAAGAAGAAAAAGAAAAGAAAAATAAGAAAGACAAGAAGGAGCAAGAAGAAGAAGAAACAGAAGAAGAAGAAGAAGAAGAAGAAGAAGAAGAAGAAGAAGAAGAAGAAGAAGAGGAAGAAGAAGAAGAAGAAGAAGAGGAAGAAGAAGAGGAAGAAGAAGGAGAAGAAGAAGAAGAAGGAAAGACTCGAGAGTCGGCTCGATCAAGAGTCGATGACTGGACAAGTTTGCGTGGGTATGGATGAGTAGTATGTATCTCGGCAGGTTCGAGAAATGGCGGCTGAGGCGACAGCGGCCTCCTCTCTCTACCATTCCTCCTCCTTTCGTGAAGAAGCCGTGGGGCAAATTAGGTAAAAACAAAACCACTATCCTACTCTCTTTCTCTCTCTCTCTCTCTCTCTCTCTCTCTCTTTCTCTCTTTCTCTCTTCCATCTTTCTTCGTTTCCATTTTCAGAGTCACGCCGACTCTTACACGACACACTCACAACGAAGAAGAAGAAGGAGAAGAAGAAGGAGAAGAAGAAGAAGTAGTAGTAGTAGAAGAAGTAGAAGAAGTAGAAGAAGAAGAAGAAGAGAAGAACAAGAGTTCTGGAAGAAGAAAGGAGAGATGAGGAAGAGGAGGAATTGAAGGAGAGAGAGAAAGAGAGAGAGAGAGAGAGAGGGAGGGAGAAGTGTTACAGGAGCTTATTGTGCCACAGTAATGGGTCTCAAGTAATTAACCGAGCTCTTCCCTAAGCCTGTGCTGTTGCCGTTGCTGTTACTGTTACCGATGTTGTTGCCGATGCTACTCTCTTACATTGGGTTGCCATCGCTTCTTTTTTCCGGACCCTTCTCGATCAGAACCTTCTTCTTCGTCTTCTCTTTTCTCGTCCTTTGATCTAAGCTAGACACACGAGATATTCGAGAATGGTAGAGGTTGATACTCGTGCCGAGTCATCAAAGGGCGTGAGCATCTCAGTTTCATATATATACATACATATATATTATATATTGTATATGCTATATACATAATTTCGACTTTGAAAATTCTCAGCTTTGTTCGGTCTTTTAATTTCTGATAAAAATGGTAGTTTTTAGATTTTAGGTTATCGAATTCGTCAAGGATTTTTCTAATGAATTAATTTGTATTGACTATGTTGATTAATATGTTTTTTCTTTTTTTTTTTTTCAATTAAAATTATCACATATCTTTCATGTATACGATACATACGAAACATACTGTTCTTAAATCATCCAGTTGTTAACAAGTAGCTGTTTATCGATATCAAGGAAAGTTTTTATTACATTACTAATAAATTAATATCATTTTTAATTAATTAATACGTATAGATAGATATATTGTATATTTTAATGAAAACGACATTTTTTCCTTTTAAAAATTTCTATTAGATTTCTCATCGAGAATTAAAAAATATTCCGATCAGTATATTCTCTGATCAGTATACTCTCTCCGATCAGTATAATTCAGTGAAGAAAAAAAAAAAAAAGAGAAAAGAAAAATAATGAAACGTATAATGATCGTCGTGGATCAATGAAGGATAATTTATAATGTCATAAATAAGTTGAAACATTTGTCAATGGGTGTCCAACTGTACAAAGAGAAAAGAAAAAAAAAAAAGAAAAAAGAAAAGATTCATTTTTCAATTCATTCCAATCGATGTATATCATAATCGTTCTCATTTCCATTTGATTTCATTCCCGTTTAATCGAGAACGAGGTCCCATTTTTCTTCGTTCTTTTCGGCCTCGAGGCCGAAGAGGTTTCTTCGTACGTTAAATCCGGTAGCTGATTCCAATCCGACACGGCGTGATGCTAACGGCCAGATATGTTCTCGCGCACGATCGGTAAACAAATGATCTCGATCTCGAGCGAGCGATCGTTTTAATTAACCGCAGCACCAAGCTGCCACGATGACGCGGATCCATTATACACAACGTTCTGGATCCGCACGTTCCTCATTAAATCGTCGCTTCGTTATCTTCCAACAGCAATTTTCCTTCTTTTTCTTCTATTTTTCTTTTCTCTTTTTTCTT
>NC_057685.1:3618618-3623618 GCF_014466175.1 Vespula pensylvanica | reverse complement strand
TAAAATAAAAATTATCTACTGCACTAATAGAATATTATTATTTACGTATATATATATATATATTTTTTAATAGAATCTCAAAGTGAAAAAATATAATTATGCGTAACATTGTTTGAACGATCATGACATAGTATAATTATCATCTCAAAAGCAACAGAAAAGTTTCAAGATTTTTGTTAAAATCTTTAACACTAGCAAACAATAATTATTAAACGATATAATTACGAAACGATAATTATTAAATTGATATGATGAATAACATTAATATTAACCTCAAGTAACTTGTTAATTTTACATATGTAATTAAAACAATTCGATATTGCTAATATTAAAAGTATGATTGGTCAAAAGGAGAAAAAGAGAGAGAGAGAGAGAGAGAGAGAGAGAGAGAGAGAGAGAGAGAGAGAGAGAGAGAGAAAGAAAGAGGAGGAGAACTCATAATACAAAATAAAAGAAAAAAATAAATAAATATGCATCTATCTTTCTAGATTTTGAAACTTTTTCGATTAGTATTCGTTCAGCACGTCTATAGATACATATTTCTAACATAAATATCAAGATTATTTTAATATTGCGGATAATGATAAATAGTTTGTTTGGATAAATCACAATAAAGGTATCAATTGTTGTTAGAAATACTATAGTAATATTACCTTCTACAGGACAGCCATCAGATGGAAAATTTTCGAAGAATTCCAAAAATCATCTTAGAAGAATTGAAACGTGTCCTTCATTCGTGTCCTTCTACAGGACTTTGGCGCACTCCACGTATAAATAGCAGATAAATGGCCACTAAAACAGATAAATGGCCATAATGTACAGAAGTGCATTATGCTGTTGTAGTTATACGAAGAGTCATAATTCATAACCATCTGTACAGAATATTTTCTCATAATGTACAACTAATTGTTCAAAATCGATGAAAATTTTTATCAATTGTTAGGATCGAAATTTTTCTTAAATAAAAACTTCTTAGGCGTTTTATATATGTCTATATAAATAATATATATATATATGTGTGTATGTTTAGGATAATTCTCAATGAATGATGACTCACTATTTTTTTTAAATCTTCAGTACATCCTAAATTTAATCTATATCGAATAAATACGTTTGTAAAAAAATAGATATCTACGTATGAAAAATAATAATATCGATAAAACTGAAATATTTTTGTAAACAAAAAAAAAAAAGAGGAAACAGAAAAAAAAATGATTTCTTTTGCTCGAATAAAATTTCTCTAACAAGAGATCAGATAAGTCCAAAGATGTTGAACATCCTCCATGTAATCACTTATCACATCTATCATATCTAATTCAGTCGTCTTGTTTCGATGCACAGCTATATTGTTCCTAACCGATGCATTAAGCATTACATTAATTTTTACAATACATGATAATTAATATATAGTTCTATATATTGGTATAATATATAGGAATTAATTTATATAATATATAGTAATAAGACAGAAAAACAAAAGATACGGTAATATAAAACTGTATAAAAAAAAATAGAAAATAGAAAGTAGAGTAGATATTAAAAAATAAATACCGGTACATACTATACATACTAATAATACCTAATATAAAGTATACACACGCAAAACCTAATAATAATAATAATTTTCCCTGGTATCGATTAATTCCAATCTCAAACGACAAACACATCAAACTAGAACGGAATTTGTTACAGATTAAAATAACAAAAAAAAAAAAAAAAAAAAAAAAAAAAAAAAAAAAAAAAAAAAAAAAGAAAGGAGAGTGAAAAAAAATTTAAGCCCTATCCACCTCCCCTAGAAATAAATCAAGTAACTTTTTGCATGGTAGATAAAACGTGGGATAGCGATTATCACTGGCGCGAAACTCGCAAAAGTAAGTACTTACTTACTTACTTTGTTACTTACTTACTTACTTACTTACGTGCCATGTCTTATCGTTACAATAGTTACTATACTATTTCTCTAAACACTTCGTGCGTATCCTCACCTCCGTTTTTCTTATTGTCAGTGGTACTTACTCGTCCGTTATAGAGGGGGTTCAAGTGGGCGTGGCAAAAGGCGGTCCAATTCCCTCCACTCCATCGGAATATATATATATATATATATATATATATATATATATATACTTCGAAAGATAACTCGGAGAACTTCGGAAGTTCGTTCGTTTCGACTTAAAGAGTGTGGAAGAGGAGTCGGTTTTCTCCCTTCTCTTTGTAGCTACCCCCTCTCCACACCTACACTCCTATCCTCTTCCCCCTTCCACCATCCTCATGTCCCCCTACCAACTCATCCTCATATCGTCGATTAGAGAAAGAACACTTTTAGCGCCATGACGAAAGTACGCCGTTGATTGCTATAATATCGATTTTGATCTTTCGGTCATATTTTTATTTGTAACCAACAGATTTCTAGCTTTTCGTTAATGATTTCATATTATACGGCTGGATGTTAATTTTCTTCCTTTTTTCTCTTTTTTTTTTTTCTTCTTCTTTTTAACTACACTATTACGCTATAATTTTATCAAATTAGTAGATATGTGAATTGTTTTATTATATTTATTTTGTTTTTCATTTTGTTATTTGTATATTTTGTTAGATACATATGTATATATTATTTACAAATGTCAATTCGTTTTTGGCGACGAGACAAGACACAGAAATAACTTAATCGATTCATCCTTTTCGTCTCTAGATATACATTTTTGATAATTATAGCTTAAGATGCAAAGACATACAAAAATAACTCGTAAAAAGGATACTACATAGGTAGAGAAACTATTCGCGACTCGCGACGTTTATATCGGCCATGCGAGCGTAAAAATGGAAAGTCATAAATCTTGAGATTTTCCGTGTGTCGTGTGGCTGCTAAAGCGAGAGACCGGCTTAAATGGCACGTTTATCGGAGCGTTAAATCAAATATCGTTGGCAATACACCATGGTAAAGGTTCATGCTTTATTCCAAGCCAAGTTCAAACGGCTTCCGACTAAACTTATCATGAAAATATCGTCAATGTCGTACATGGATTTTTATTACAATATTATATATATATATGTATATCTATGTATAATATAATATCTATATATACATATACAAATATATATATTCATAAATACTCATATATTATATGTTGAGTATTTCATATGATAGATACTAATTTTTGCACGAAATAAAATTTTATATTGATATGTAAAACAATTATTGTTGCATGTTTTAATTCAATTTAATTTTTCATTTTTCATATTTTAGAAGGAATTTATTTGTTGCAACGGAATATAATAAATTACTATAAATCTATAAATTGTATAAAGTAAATTGAGAATAAAAAAGATCATAGAAGGATTAAGACGATTATTGAGACAACTATGAGATATGATTTTTTATTTTAGGATTTCATTGCTTAAAATCAATTTTTGTAGAATTCGGATATTTTTTTGAAAATATAAAGGAAAAGAAAGAAAGGAAGAAACGTGGCTATCTTATACGGCCTTGGATTTCCATTCCAAGGTCATATATCTCTTCGCCATATGATTTACGAGATTGACTTTCTTATAGAATACAAACAAAAATCGAATTTTACGAGTTGATGATTTTACGAGGGGCTCGAAAATAGAGGTTTCAATGGTGGCCGTCGTGTGGCCGTTTTTCAACCATAAGAAATCTTTGTAAACTCTAAGATTTGTCGCATTTTATGTTAAAGGACATGAAATTTTATATATTTCTTTCTAACTTTTGTCACTTCATAGTTTCCTTTTTGTCATCCACCATTCTTTAATTTATGATGTCTTTTGTATTAACTAAAATGAATTTATATTTATATCTTTAATTTATGTCATAAATCTATGTTTGTTTTATAATCGACATTAGATAAAATTGATTACATATGTCGATATGTAGATATGTTGGTTATATTTTTCTATAAATTATTTTAATAATTTTCAATAATTTTATATACCTTTTATTATTATTTTTGCATGGAAAATGAAGAAGAAATATCTAAAAATATCTATCTTTATAAATAATATATACACACACACACACATATATACATTAAATTCTCTCTTCAAACTTGTCTCATATGACAAATTTTAGTTAAATAGAAATTGCTAAAATTGGAGAAATCGTCGACGAGTTTGAAAGAGACGGAAGAGGCCGTTCATTCGTACCTCAAAAAGACGTAAAATGTCTTTTACAAATCCATTTACGGTCAGATTTGTTAACTAAATTCCGTGAAATGTCCGTTATCGCAAGTCAAAGTCTTTTCATTCTCGAGGACGAAATATTGTTATGGAGGTGCTTCAAACTTTCTCAAAAATCTTTCCTTCGCACGTGTTCTGACACCTTAATGCAATTTTTATGCAAAATCATCGTGACAAATAACGTTAGTAAATACCTATGGATATACATACATACTCATATAGTACATATGTATACCTAAGTATCGATTATAACTTAGAATTGTTTCGATTATGATGACGTCGATAAGAAGGTGTAGATAAGGATGAGTATAAAAAATTGAGATGAATTTTAATGGACGACATATTGTTTGCTTATTTGTCAGCTACTACCAACTACGATACAGAAGAACGATTTTACGTAGGGGAAGGATAATGATCGCTACCGGTGTTGCGGCATCCTTTAAAGTTTGCTTCATCGAAACCCTGACGCAGCAAAATTTCCGGCGGCTGCTCTTCTCGAAGAAGAAAGAAGAGGAGAAGAAGAGCCGGGAGGAAGGATAGATAAATTTTGAGTTGTTTCTTTTTCCTTTTTTCCCTTCTTTTCTTTTCTTTTTTTTTAATTTTTTCAATATATACCGCGACTATGAGAATTCTGAATCGTTATATACACGGATTTGATTAATATTATTAAATTGTCGTGCAATTTTTGTCGTCATTATTTTTCGATTATGTCGGAACCTTTTTTTTTGTTGCCAAAAAAAAAAAAAACAAGAAAAGCAAAGAAAAGAAAGAAAAAAAGAATAGGAATATCCCTTTTGCATCTGAAA
>NC_057685.1:3596118-3613618 GCF_014466175.1 Vespula pensylvanica | reverse complement strand
AACTTTCTATCGCACACTAACGCGATTGTTAGGTTATAACTTACGGAAGCTTACACACCGATATTATAAGCCGCATAATGACAGTGTCCCTCTATTCCGTTTGTAGTTCATATTTTGTCCGTAGTTGTCGCTAAAATCGCATATTTGCGAACGTACACATATGAAAATTAATAAAGCCTTAATGATCCATCGTATTAAAAAATGTCGATCGATACTCAACATCGAACGATTCTTACCATTCAATCGCTCAAATTCTTTTGTTTTGCAATCCAATAACATACGATCGGTATTACGAATTAAAATCGTAGCACGTTATAACGTATCGTTATGGCTTGTCAAAATCTATGTTTTCGAAGTGTGAAAAAGAAGGTATATCAGTTATAACCTCATTTGTGTATTTATATATATATATATTTTTTTTTTGTATATAAAATTTTTGTCCGTTTAGGAAGAAATACAGATTTTCGACGAGAAAACCGAGGCTAGACTCAAACGTGAGAGATCTAACGTATTGAGAGGTAACCTCTGTGTCAAGCTCAAGTGTTTTGTGTAATCAAACGTTAAATTATTATCTTTTTTTCAAAGGATTATTAACCTTAAAAAAATATGAACGAATTCGTACTGAGGAATGTTCGAAATTGGCGCAAGAAAAGTATGAAGATAAAAAAGAAGATAAAGATTACGCGTGTACGAAATTATCTATATTAAAACGAATGCTACGTTTGAAAATACAAAGTATACAAAACGAACGTTTTAAGAAATGTTCTCAAAAAAAGTTCGTCGTTTCCTTCATGCGACTCAAGGTATATAACAAATCGTCGATGGATTTTTCTGATCTATTAAAAAAACTCAAGATCGCGTAAAATTAGAAATTCGAAAAATTTTGCAGAACGAACTTTTGAATCAACGATTGGATTATTTGTGTCATTTGGAAGAAAGAAAAAAGATACGGGAACACGATCGTTCGAAATTTGTTAACAGGTAATATATTTATTAATTTAATTTGTTGATTTAATGATTAAAAAAAAAAAAAAAAAGAAAAAAAAAGAAAACGAAAAAAGAAAACGAAAAGAAAGATTTCATTAACAATTGTAGGTTATTAGAAAAGTATGAGATCGTTGATGGCAGTTTACCTTACGATCATCCTATTTTTGATCAAGTAATGTCATTTCTATTCAACGTAATAAATAAATAATATTATTTCTTTATTTTTTTTTCTTCCATTTTTTTTCTTTTTTTTTTTTTTCTTTTCTTATTTTATTTCAGATTATTACGTTTAAGAGGAATAAGAAGAAAGAAAAATTTGCCAGGAAGAAACGAACTATCGAGATTATTGAAAAAATTAGTCGAGAAATGAACGGACGTTGTATAAAGTTAATAAAAAGAGTACGAAGCGTTCGATCGTTCGATGAGGAAGAATGTCCTAATATTTATTTCGAAAAATATATCGAATCTCGCGAGTATAAAATTCAAAATAAAGAAAAGGAACGAACGGAAAGTATAACTGTACTTAACAAAGAGATAACAACGACTGAGAAGAACAATGAAATAAGTACAAAAGTTGAAGAAAAAGATTTGTCAACGAAATCGAAAGAAAAAGTTACTACGGTGGAGGAAGGCTTGACCGTCGTCCATTTTGAAAAAAAGAAACATTTACGATTAGACGATGATGAATTTCCAATTGATAATTGTTTTTATGCGAATCCTGATAAAATCGAATTTAAAGTAACATTCGTATACAATTTCTTTTTTTTTTTAATCTCTTTTATCTCTTTTTTTTTCTTTCTCCCTTTCTCTAAATGTTTACAATCAATCAATCAATTATAATTTTATATATATTGTTTTAGGACTTTCAAATCGGTAAAACGTATTGTCGAAAAGTTTGTATTTTTAACAAGTCCTCTAAATGGGCTTATATAAGATATCATAAGATCGAAACGAACATCTGGGAACCAGTTATTGAAGTGAGTATATACATATATACGTATGTACTAATGCCTATATATTATATTTTTATAAATGTTTCTGTATATTCGTATGTATGTATGTATGTATATATATATATATATATATATATATATATATATATATGGAACTTTTTCTTAAATTAATTTATATTATTTTAGGTGAACATGTATTCTGCTGCTAAACTAAAGCCCGGCTTGCATGTAAAAATAAATATAAAATTTTTGCCGATTCACGAAGAAGAAGTGATCGCTATGATACACTTTTTAACATTTGGACCTGACAATCCAACGACATATCATCGTTTTTCTATACCGATTCATTGCTTACCTGAAATTCCCATACCCATAATCGATCCGCAAGAGATTAGGTAGATCTTATAAAAAAAAAAAAAAAAAAGAAAAAAAATTACAAAATTAAAAATATTTGTTTGTAGATTTGTTACTTTACCGATTTGGAAATTTACCGATTCGAAATTGAACGAAAAAATTCTTACGATTTCTAACGAAGGCAAAAAATTATTTACGCTTTTGATCGAAAATAAAGATCGTAGATATAATTACTTCGTATGGAGTTTCGAGAACGGCGAACTTCAAAGTGTGGAATCGAGCGATGAAGATATTTCAATGTTATTTAACGAAGGTTAAATGAATAGTGTTAAAATAAATAACTTTTATATTTTATTCTTATTTTTCATAATTCTTTTATAGATAGGTTGATCGACGATAACGAAAACGAGAGGAAGAAAAACAACATGAGTTTTTCTATGATCGATATACCAGCTGATTTTTCATGTCGTCTAAGAATACGATTTTATCCGAAATACGTCGGATTTCATTTCGAAAATCTTCAATTACGTTTCAAAATCAATAAAGAAATATTTGACAGGCGTGTACGCGATAAAAGATATATTCTATCGAATTTATATATCGGATACAATCTTTTTTTATACGTATATATAACATCGTTGAATATTTCAATGATCTTCGCAGGATGTATCAATGTGGGCAGAAGCAACAGGTCTACAGATTCATTTAGATCCATCTTATATAGATCTAGGGATTGTCGTGATGGATTTTGGAATATATCAACAGAACTTTAACATTATCAATACTGGTTAATTTATCATTTACCCGTTAAGTAATAAACGAAGCGAAAGTCTCTAAAATAATGATCTATAATGATTTATAATCTATTCGATAGGGCGATCGAGCGTCGAAGTGTCGATGAGTATACCAAGATCTCTTAAAAATCAAATATTTTTATATCCACGATCGACTTTAATCCAGCCTGAATCGATTAATACAATCAATGTTAGATTTATTCCTGAATCTAATATAATAAAAAAATCGAGAAGGTATTTTTTATCGAGATCTATTTTGTATAACAATTTAAATTGGATTTATTTTTAGATACTATAATTCTATATCTAACGTATTGGAAGTGCCAATACATGTAAAATCAATGTCAGCGGACGCCATTAATGCATCACCATTGATTTTAAAAGTTCTCAGTACGCTTACAACTTGTCATGCTTTGATATTAGGTGAGATCATTTTTAAAGAATGATAAAGTTGACTTATTTATTTATCAATCTTATATAATAGTAAAATGTTCTATATTAATAGTTTTAATACTTCTATACTAAAAAATAAAAAAGAAAGTTATATATATATATATATACATATATAGCATATCGATGCATTAATTTCAGAAAAATTTATTTAATCAACAAAGAACGATTTAATTTAGAATACTATAGAAATAATTTTACCAATCATTATAATTTTATTTTTAGAACCGAGTCACGTAGAGTTAGGTCGAGTGTTTACTCACGAATCAGTACTCGCAGAGTTGACACTGACAAACGTTTCCCTGTTAGTTCAAGAATACGGTTTTGTAAATCTACCATCATTCATGGAGATACAGCCGAACTATGGTTTTGGTAAAATCTTACCTGGCGAGAGTATACCCCTTCATCTGATTTATTCACCATTTTCAATAGACATTCCTGGAAATGAATTAGGTGTCAATGGTTTGGAGGGAGAACGAAGGTAAGGATTTTAATCAATTGAACAATAAGAAAAAAATATATATATGTATAAATATAAAGAAAAAAATTGAAAAAGATCTCGTTGAGCAATACCTCTACTAATCTACTTTGACTATCTCAGCTATTTAATAACAGATTTCTAATCACTTTTTTCGAAAGTTAGATTAGCCCACAGACATTTCTTCTTTCAAAAGTTTCGCCGTCGTCATTGAGATACATTTCTTTATATCTACATTTCTTTTCAATCTTTTTATCGTAACCTCAGTGCAAAGATCAAGAGCTGATCTAATAGTAACTATGAAATTAGTTTTCTTGTACAAGTTGTGACGATCACCGAGCTCGCTGGACGTGGGAAAGAATTGGAGATTGACAAGCTGAAAAATCCTTACGTTAGAAAATCAAAACAATTTCGGATGGGTTCGGGATTACCATTTAAAACAAAAATCGTCGATGGAAATGAATGTCGAATGTTACGGAAGAAAAACTTGAAGGATTTGAAAAAAGAATTTCATCGTCGTTGCGATATCACTGAAGACATTAATGATGAATATGAACAAATTTCGTTTAAAGAAGAAAGTAAATGAAAATATATTCAATAATAATACAAATTACATTTATCATTGTTCTTATAGATGTTTTTATTTCTGTTTTTCTTTCTTTCTTCGAACCAGATACATCTAGCGCAGTTTCTAAGCTCGATCGTAAAATGGACAAGAGAGTTGAGAAAAATGTGATCAAAGTCTCGGTCTATATCGTCGATACATATTGCGAATTGAGCGAACAAATTTTAGAATTTCCAGGGACTCCTTGTGGTTGCTTTTCCATAGTGAGTTATTGAAATTTTGAAACATTGTACGTATAATAAGGTATACTTTTATCGCGAAAAAAGAATTTTAGTTGCTCATTGCAAATATTTATTTAAATACAATATTAAATCGTAAAAATCAATGACGGTATATTTCATTTTATTGATACGTAAACAGAATTTTATTTAAGTATCAATTTTGTTCGTTGATACGATATATTTAGAATTCATTGATTTTCATTTTTATACGTTACTTTGTTATATCGTATAAATATATAAAATTATCGTTAATAATTACGAATGTAGATCAGCATCGAGCTGCGGGCCTTCAACATGGCATCTTATCCAAATTGCAGTTGTAATGTATTGAAGAAGGATCAATCGAAAGAGTTTACAGCTCGTTACGAATTCAGGTGTTCGTCCCGTCAAATGAGCATCGTCCCAGCGAGTGGACGTTTGCGAAGTAACGATCTCGTCGTGATCAAATTTATTTTCGAGCCAAAGTTATCGAAATATGCCGTAACGAAGAGAACTCAAGAGTTGAAGGCTTCTATGATTGCGAAGGAATTGGAAACGGAAAAGTTGACGAACATAGACAAAAAATCTACGAGAAAAGAAAAATTGCCTGGTAATTTTTTTCTTTTCTTTTCTCTCTTTCATTTTTTCTTTGTATATTATTTTACATACAATAATTGACTAAATTTAAAATTCTTTTGAAAAAATGATTTCTTTCAATATTTCTTTGTAGCTAAGACGCGTAGGCAGAAACGATCAAAGGACAACGAAGTAGAAGAAACCGATCGAACGAAGAAGGAGAAAGAAAACTTAAAAATCTCAAGCAACGATTTGTTTTTAGGAGAATGCGATCTTTTGGAAAATTTCGAGGCATACTCAACAACGATAGACGTCGCCTGTTCGATAGAAATCGAAACGGCAGACGGTATTTCAAGAGAAGAAACTCTCTTTGCTAAACTTTATTGTCCTGTAATCAAACCGGCTATAATCATTTTGAATACTACACGTGAAATAAGTTTCGAACCAACGATCATCGGCTCGTCGTCGAGGAAGTTTTTATCAGTGAAAAATATCTCCGACAGGTATATATCGTTAGAAAGAGAAATTTGATCGTCGGTTAGATTTTAATCTTCTCTTCCTTCTCTCTCTCTCTCTCTCTCTCTCCCTCTGTTTTTTACAAGAAGGCAAAACTTGTTGCATTCGATTCTTGCAAAATCTTATGGATAAATTAAGTCAATACTTTCTCCGTGTCGTCTCGGTGATCTATCTCCCTCGTGATGTAATTGCGTGTCGAAATCTCGGAAGTTTTCGTATCAAACTCTTGCCTTTTCTTTTTCAGAGAGGTAAAAGTACGGGTGACTTTGCTCAATCCATTGGGACCATTTTTTATGCCACCTGGGAAAACTCTTGAAATTGGATCGGTTTTAACACTTCCGATCACTTATCGGCCAACCGAGGAGGATCCTTCACGAGTAAGACTTTTCTTTTCTATTTTTTTTCTTTTTTATTTTTCTTTTTTCTTATCTTTCTTTGAGATATACAAAAATTGATCAAAAATTGCTGTAAGGTTTAGGGAGGATGGCACCTATAGTTCTAGGTTCTTTGCTTTTAAAGATCCAGGTCCATCCATTCCCTTTGATACGTTTAACTTCTTTAATTTTGTATCTTCCTGGTCCAGGATATCCAACGTCTTGCATGATCGGTCGAACGTTTTCGATGTTACTATCGAAAGGATAATTCATTCTGTTTTTAGGTTTTCGAGGTGAGGAAGGATTGTAATAGCCAGGCCCAGGATCATTCGGATCCTTGTAACACATGTTAATATCTTTTAATGCCATCCTCAATCCACTGATCTTCGGAAATCTAAAAACAATTATTGTTTTATTCGAGAACTTTTAAACAATAATTATTTTTATGATATACCTTGGACGTGTCGAGATACGTCCCTTGTAATAATTCGATTTGTGTAAAAGTTTGTCTATTTCACCGGGTAAACTTAGCGGCCAACCACGATAATCCTCTATTTTCTTACTCATATATCCCTTCAACGTAGTTTCATCCCTTGGTCCTGAAATGAAATATGTTATCTATCTTACATTATACAAATATTTGGAGAAATTTAAATTCTTGTGAAATTAATAGATGCCTGTAAATAAATCGTACGGTCCTCTTTTTCCAATAACTTTGTTTAAAACAGCTTCGATGGATTTCGAATCTTTCACATTATATCTATGAAACGTTATAATCATTATTATCAAACAAATTCGATCTGAAACATTTGTAATAGTAAATAGTAAAAAGTGAGTACATGTTACATGGCAAAGAGTGGTCTCTTTGAATATCTTTAAATCTTGGCATAAGACCATCGTATTCAAAGGTTGGTAAAGAGGAAAAACCTTTTAATCTATTCAGCTCCAAATAATAATAAGGATTATGTACTTTAAGGTATCCTAAAATTCATAGAAATTTCTTTCTTTCAATATTAATTCAAATAATTCCAAATGTAAGAAATATTTTGTTGTATTTTAATCTGGACCTGGACCAGGTGTCTTAGAGTAAACACTTTTGAAACGTGGAACAGTGCCAAAACCGACATCTTCGTGTATGCTCTTGCAAGGTTTATTCAGAACGTTCTCCGGCCATTGCTCTATCTCGTGAGTTCCTGGGCCACGTCCTGTGATCATCAAATCTTTTTGAATTAAGCGCGATTCCAAATAACGACCACCCAAGCTCTCAGAAAATTGTTTCGTTTCCAACTCTCTCTTCCAACTGAATTAATCATCAAAGTCGTATTATTATCGAACAACGAAATGTCTTTGATAAAACATTTTCGTTCGATATAATTACCTTATTGCTTGTCCTTTAGTTTTGATCGGCAAGACATTGTATCGACCAACCGACGGTGCATACGAATAATGGGTATACAATTTTGGATGTAAACCAATTTTGGTATCTCTGCTTGTTGCCCTGTTAAACGGCGGCGGAGGTTTTTTCTTACGGGGTATCAAACATTTGCATCGCCATTTGCAAGAGCAACGACAGAGTTTAAAAGTTATGGTACCGTGATCACACCGCATTTGCGATTGAAAATGTTTACAAAAGTATCAAAGCAAAGAGAATTCAAATGATTGATAGTTTAGATTTAATCAGAATTGATCCATTCATTTTTATCGATTCACGGTTCGTGTTTCCACTTAGGTACAGGAGTTCTTTGAAGTTGCCGCTGTTGGAACTAGAACGTCATGGTTAATGGCCGTCTCAGGAGAAGCAGTAACACCATCCTGAATTATCCGTATAAATTATTTACAACTTAAACGACCGTCGGTATAAGAGAATTTATTATCTCGCGTCGATAACGTAGAACGCGATCTCGCTTTTTCATTCAAGTGAATTTCTATTTTACCGACATTGATCCTTTGGATACTTATATTTATCTCACGTATACTGGTCTCCTGTTATGTAAAATTCAATAATGCAATTTAAACTAAACGCACCATATTCCTCGTTAATTATAGTCGAGAGAAATTAACAATGGACGTGTATCCATTACCTTTAACGATATTTTATACTCTCGAGTAAGTCGGAATACAAATTACGGAAACAAGAGACATGTGTTTTTTCCGTAATCTAATTAGTTCCAGTCGACAAGAAACGCCAAGGGAATTAATTACTCGCAGCAATCAAGTACAAAGTGACACGTTATATACGGGTTAATCGAGGCGGTTAACAAATGACGAAGTTCAGAGTGGAATTAGTTTCTAATGCGACGTATATTCGATCGACTATCCGTTCTCAAAAGTTAATCGTCAAAGACGTTTAAATTTAAGGATGAATTTATTTAGGATAATTGTATCGAATATAAAATATGTGCCTAATATGAGATCAAGGATTGGATAAGACATATTAAAATTAGTCAAAAAAAAATTCCAATTTACACACACACACAGAAACGAGAAATTCACTTTGTCTTTTTTTTTTTAATTCTTTTTTATTCTTCTTTTTTTTTAATCAGATTCAAGTTACTATTACAAAATTATATATAGCACTTGATTTTCATCGATCTTCGGATATGCTCGAGAATGTGATAAGTATTATTTCATAATATTTCTTTTATAATATAATATATAATTATATAGTATAATTATATAATTATTATGATACATATAACATATATATATATTTTTTTTATTTTATTTTACTTTATTATTTTATTTATTTTTTTTATTTTATTATTATTACTATTACTATTATTATTATTATTATATTATGTAATTTTTGTTTTATCTAGTGGCGAAGAACGATTAAACTCTATGAAATATTTGAAGTACCTTAAGAACGTGTCGTGGGTGTTAAACTTGGCCGTGATGGTTCTTCTTTAATAGTAAACCCACAAGTTCCAAAGAAACTACCTAACCGAGTTCGAGACTAAGCAGGAATATTCGGGTCAACTGTTCGTAAAAATATTTAGAATTTTCGTCGAAGAAGGGAAATCGTCTTCGAGTATCTATATTCCTTTTATAATTGATATGTAGGAGTAATAACATATCGAATTTATCGAAGTTCATTTCATTCTCTCTCTTTCTCTCTCTCTCTCTCTCTCTTTTTTATAATCACTTCGTCTGTCTTGTTAAAACGCGTTAACAACCATTAAAAATTTCTTTTTCTCTCTCTCTCTCTTTTTTTAAGGATCTTCAGTAAACTAAAGTCGTAGTCGACTTTGATCTATAACTCATCCGATGAAATTTTCAATTTCCCGCGTGGATTGACACGAACGAGACACATTCGTTATTCAAAAGATCGTAGGATCAAGAGAGAAAGAGAGAGAGAAAGAAAGATAGATAGATAGATAGAAAGAGAGAGAGAGAGAGAGAGAGAGAGAGAGAGAGAGAGAGAGAGAAAGAGCGGTTGATCCTCCGAGGAAAGACTTAATTCCTATCTTCGGATTTGTTTGAAGGATCAAATTTTCATGTAACATTTTGACGCAATCGTTATAGTCACGACGTTGAGAGAAAATAAAAAAGGAGGTAGGATTAAGAAGAGATACTCGAAGAGATACTTTTTTGATGAGTTTCTTTTCTCTATTTTACGATTAAACGAATCTCTCTCTCTCTCTCTCTCTCTCTCTCTCTCTCTCTTCCTCTCTCTCTCTCTCTCAAAAGAGAAAGAAAAAGATTGGATTAAAAGAAAAAAAAAAAAAAAAAAAAAAAAAAAAAAAAAAAAAAAAAAAAAAAAAAAAGAAATAGCTATCAATCTGCTTGACTTATCACGAAAATTTAATACACACAGCTTTTCGTTTCTTTCTCTTTTCTAAGCTTTTACGTAATAAGATCGAAGTTCTCAATCTCGGAAGTGTACATACATACCAACTTGAAGAAAATAATACTGTATCGTCGAATTGAAACTTTTTACTTGGATTCTCTCAGATACACTTAATGTCTCAGCAAGATTTGCAGTCCGTTCTATCCTATCTTATCCTTCTCAACATTCGACCATCAACTTCACTCCAACTTCAAAGAACATCCCTCGAGTCCTTCTTCTACTTCACTTCCTTCTCCTCATCCTCCACCTTCTCGTCGTCCTTCTATTCCTTCTGCCCTTCTCCTTTCCTTCATCTCCTATTTCTCATCTTGATCTTACGTTTCTCATGCGGAATGATTTCCGTTCATGGATTCCACTCCTCGTAAATCTTCCTTCCTATTGCGATTTACCGTCTTTCGTCCAATTTCCTTACCGATAACTAAATATATGCACAGTCAAATCTAATTAATACTTACGAACTTTAATTAAGGACTAGCCAAAAGACGATCCCGCGATTAATTTGCAAGAAAGTTTTATCTATAAGTCTAATAAAAGTTAAGAACAAATTTCACGGTACATTAATGGATTAAAGAATTTTTCTTTTCTTTTGTTCTCTTTCTTTTATCTTTCTGTTTTTTCTTTTCTTTTTTTTTTTTTTTTTATATTTCTTTCTGTTCTTCTTTTTGATAATATTTCGATTAAAGAGAATCCTCGAGAGGATAAAGTTTATTATTTTTTTTTTCTAATCAAGGATCGTCGATAATATGATCGTTAAGTTATAATAGATAATAGGTATTCTTTTTAATGAGATAGTTTTTTTTTTTCTTATTGGTATATAATAAATTTTTTTATGAAACTTTTTGCAAAGGTTTCTCTCTCTCTCTCTCTTTATATATATATATATATATATATATATATATATATATATAGGTTGTAACAAAATTAAATTGAAATTAAATCCAAAACACTAGTTTGATTAGGCTCAAATGTCTACATTTATCGTTACGTCACGTGTCAGATTTTACATTATAAACACCAGCAAGTGGATTAACGTATTCATAATCATAAGTAGGCGTATTTTGGGGCGTGTTTGGAACTCAATGAAACGACGAACTAAGGCCAGTATTCAAACAGGAGATTGATATTTCGAACATTTTATCTAAAGGAATGTCGACAGACTTGTATAATTTTGTTACATCCTATATATACATGTATATACATACATATATATATATATATTTATATTTATATTATATAGATGTTATTTGAAAATCAGTGATATTCATCTTATAGAGTAACATACAAATAAAAATCGTGGGTGGTAATAAAACGAAAATCGAATATAACTTTGTATCTTTTATCTTTCATTTTTTTTTACATATTCTCTCTCTCTCTCTCTCTCTCTCTCTCTCTCTCTCTCTCTCTCTCTCTCTTTCCTCAATCGTTGTAGAATACAATAGACATCAAATTTACAATTTGGAATAAACATTAACGATATTTGATGGTCCGTCTTGTTTAATTTTAATTTTCTCATTTATCTTTAACATCAATATATTTAATATTTATTGTATTAATTACAATCGAATATAGTCCACTGTAATAATCTTATAAGGAATTGCAAAAATTTTTTTCCTAAATATTAATACTTGAAGAATTATAATCGAATATAGAGCACACTGATGATTATCGTTATAAGAAATCTCATTTCAAAAATGTTGTCTATAATTTTATAAAGTTAGTGTCATATTTCGCAGTTTTCTTTTTTTTTATTCTTTTTTTATTTTCCTTTTATTCTTTTTTTTTATTTTTATTTCTCTTTTTTTTATAACAAGATTCGTATCTTTGAAATGTGATCTCGACGGAACATTATTATTGTTGTTGTTGTTATTATTATTATTATTATTATTATTATTATTATTATTATTATTATTATTATTATTATTATCATTAGTATCATTATCATTAATATTATTATGTTTGTTATTTTTATTATTATTACTATTACTATTACTATTATTATTATTATTATTATTATTATTATTACTATTATCATTATTATACATATATCCACTCCACGCAATATACATCGAGAAAATATCTATGATATAGGTATTTTTTTTGTAAAAAGGAAACTCGTTCGATACAACACCGATGTTAAAATAAATAAATAAATATATATATATATATACACATATACGATATATTATTATTTATCTATAATGTATATGTATATATATATATACATATACATATACATATACATATATATATATATGTATATGTATATATAATAATGAAGAGGTGCATCGATATCACGTGCCGTTCATCGATTAATACGACTACAAAGTTATACATTGTTACTTAAGCGAATAAAATTTTTCTTCTTTCTTATTTTATTTTATTTTATTTTATTTTATTTTATTTTAATTTTTCTTTCTTTTTTCTTTTTCTTTTTTAATTTGTATCTTAATCAGCGATTCAATTTTCCCCTCATTAATGTTGAAAATCCATTAGAGATTTTCTCTTATTATATATTATCCTTTCGTTTTAAACATTATTACGTCTTACAAGAAGCACCTTAAGTATGATATGAATTATAGATAAAGTTTTATAATCGTTATTATTCCGTATAGTTATTATATACAATGTATATAAGTATAAATTAGTATACGCGAATTGAAAAGACTCTCTTATGTACACATATATAGATGATGTGTTCGTGCCAAAAAAGAAATAAAAAGAGAAAAAAAGGAAAAGGAAGAAAATAAAGAGGAAGATAAAAAAAAAATAAAAGAAAGAAAGTGATCTCAACAAGTGTGATATGCAGGACTTCGCTCGTTTCAACGATTAGTCCGCTTAAAACTCTCGAGCTTGAAGGTTTTCTCTTTCTCTTTCTCTCTTTCTTTTTCTCTCTTTATCTTCTCTCTCTCTCTCTCTCTCTCTCTCTCTCGCTCTTTATTTAGCTGGAAACTTTTTTAATTACTTCGTTTCGCACATCGTTTTCCCGTCCAAAAATTTGCCTATCTACATATGAAAAGTTTCCCTCGTCGTATTTCGAGGACGAAGGAAGAATCAAGTCCATCTGAAAGCACACAAATTGAAAAAAAAAAGAAAAAAGAAAAAAGAAAATAAAAAAAAAAAGGAATGAAAAAAAGGATAGAACAAGGAATATATATTTTGTTTCTTTGCGGTATGATGTAAGCAAAAAACGTAATAATTAAATAAATAGGTAAAAGAGACAAGCGGAAGTGAATAAGTTTCTGAAAATGTTTTAACCCTCTATAACATGCAATGAATTAATATATTTATCTGTGTGTATGTGTGTGTCTGTGTGTGAACATTTTTCCATTTTATTTCATATTTTATATATATATATGTACTTATAAATTAATATCTTTAATTATTAAGTTATTAAAATTTATCTTTCTTTAATATACTATTAGAATATTATATATATTTATATAAATATAATGTCATATATTAGTGTGTGTATATATATATATATATATGAGTAATACATTAGAATTTTTTTAATTTAACAAAAAAAAAAAAAGAAAAAGAAAATAGTTAGAGTTATACAGGGCTAAGAAAAGGAAATGTGATCTGTTGTTATCTTCATTTTTTCAAATCATTAAAGACAAGATAAAAAGAAAAAAAAATGAAATAATAAAAAAAAAATCAATTTGTTTCTAAATTCTACAAGAATTAACTTAATTATGTTTTGATAATACCATCTCATGTCCAACCTGCTTGTCACTTTGTAGCGAGCACAATGGATAAGATTAACTACAACTTTACGATTACTGTGTTTGACGTTCAATGACATGCTACGTGCATAAAGTGAAATTTCGTGATGCAAATTTCGTACTAACTGCAAGAAAGCAAAGCAGGCAAACATAGGAACGTATTTCTGTGTATATATATATGTATATATATATACACACATATATAATATACACATAAATTTACGTGTATAATTATATACTCTCTACAGAGACTATGGATCTTAGACGTTCAATGAACGTTAAACGTCTTCTGAAAAATAGATATCGATCGGATTGAAAATATTTCTTGTAATATAAATCTTCTCACATTATTCTACTTATAAAAAAATATATTTAATTTTTATAACTTTTTTTTAGATGAAAGATGTCTGTAAACAATTTTTTAAAATAAGATTACATTACGAAGAACGACATAAAAAAAGGAAACTAATATCTATCCAAAAAATGAAAAATTTGTTTTCAAAGTTTTTATTATTATTATTACTATTACTATTACTACTATTATTGTTATTATTGTTATTATTATTATTATTATTATTATTATTATTATTATTACTATTACTATTATTACTTGCTACTCACAGAGATACCACTCAACCTTCTTAACTTTCCTTCTTCCTAACTTCTAACTTTCCCCAATATCGTCTCTACGTATGTATATAAAATTTGTAAAAAGAAGTTTGAAATAAATAACAACACTTAAATAACTCGTTATTTTCGCCATAATACAATCATATTTGATCGTTTGATAAAAGCTTCGGTTAATTTTTATAATGGAAAATTATTTACCGAATAAATGTATTTCTGCGTGTTTGTGTAATGTATATGGAAATGATTGTAATAACCATTATCGTGATAACATCGTGTTTTCTTTCACGTTGTTCTAGTCTTACAGAGAAAGAGAGAGAGAGAGAGAAAGAGAAAGAAAGAAAGAGGAAGAAAAAAAGGAAGAGACAGACACACAAAGAGAACGAAAGAGAGAGAAAGAGAGAAAAAGAAAAAAGAGAGAGAGAGAGAGACAGAGAGAGAGAGAAAGAGATAGACAAACATACAGAAACGCAATATCGAAGACGGCATTTTCAAATCTTCCTAGTTAACACCATTTGCCGAAGGAATGCTTTTCCGAGCTGCAAACATTTTCATGGGCAGACTACAAGGTGCATGTCGGTCGAGTTTCGTGACTTGGAGTCTTTGAAGGAATTCCGTATCCACCTGAATCGGGCATTCAATAAAATTCATCTCTTTGCATATTTCTTCTTTTATACATATATGTGTATATGTACACTTATTGATAAAAGTTAAAAAATAATATAATCGTTCCTCCATTTTTATAAAATGTTCTTTTTTTTTTTAAACAATATAGAAATTTCATTACATTTATAAGTGATATATCCGTATAGATTTTTATTAAATATTGTTAGTTGAATATCGAATTTCATTGATTCGAATTTGTTGAAGGCAATAAAAAAATTTCATTACTTTTGTAGACTATATATATATATATATATATATATATATATATATATATATATATATATTTGTAGACTCATATAAATTATTTGTGAATGAACATTAAATTTTATTGATTCGAATTTGTTTGTAAAAAAAAGGCAAAGGAAAAATTTGATCATAAAAAATGCCTAATATAATTATTCTTCGAACTTTTTCTTTCATTTAAAAGATTAATCGATCACATTCATATAAAACATTCGAGTAAATCTTTGTTTTATATTGAACAAATAAAAGCGTAGAAATCAGATCTAAAAATTGTGCAAAAAGTATTTGAAAAAATTTACAAACCTCTTTTCTTCGTACTTTTTACGTTCAACTTTAATGCCCTACGATATTACTTTACTTTTGTACGTATATTTTATATAGCCGCATAGATACAAATATATCTACATACATACATACATATATATATATATATATATATATATATATATATATATACATATGTTCTTACTCTTAGAAATTTCAAACTTTCTTTTTACGAAGTCGTGAAGCTTTACTTTTTTACGACTTTCATGATTATAGCAAAAGAACTGTGGAAAATTTGTTGATGATCGATGTTGGTAAATACATACCCATGTACATATGTACATATGTACATATGTAAAACCTTGCATAAATTTAGTAACGAACGTTTCTCGCTTATAACACCCAACGAGATTGTTCATTCGGAAATTCTCTAATTTGTCTTCTCTGCAAGTACATATATACTTGAATATGTATACATCCGTATATATATTATGTAGTATGTATATATATATATATGTAAGTATATAGGTGTCTATGTATGTATATATGTATATAATTTGATGAACTATTTCCAAGGTATTTTCCAATCTTCTCCTCTTCTGACAAACGAGACGCGAACATTAATACCACTAATTAAAATCATTCAACTCCTTCGAACGAAATGATAAAGATTTCTTCGAAATTTTTTCTATGTAATATATAAACTAAACCCATTGATCATATTTCTCTCTTTGATAATCAATATCAAGGTTTCTAGAACTTTTATTAGCCGATTTCAACTTTCGAAAACTATACTCACTCGAACGTGTAATTGCTTTTGAGATTTAATTAAATAAGGAATAAAAATTGATTTTCGTATTGACTTATGAGTTGTAAAATACTAAACAAAGAAAAATAATAATTTTCATTTAATCTTCGACAATATCGACTTTGGATTGTTTGTCTGACAATTATTCGATGAGTAAAATACGCATCTTCGAAATCTTTAATTTTTCGAATGAGACGGAAAGAAGAAAAAAAAAAATACTAAAACATTATTGTCTTCGTCGTAAAAAGAAAAATGTATGGCGAAAGTTGACATTTTCTAATTTTCTTTTTTATTAAAATTTTTTTTGGTTACTATTATTATCCAACGTATCCTATCAACCGCTTATGCAGTTTATTAGCAATTATAAGAGGACAAAATTCACATTATATACAGGGTTGACGTTTCATTTGATATTACGATAGAGAAATAAAAATAGAAAGAGAGAGAGAGAGAGAGAGAGAGAGAGAGAGAGAGAGAGAGAGAGAGAGAGAGAGAGAGAGAGAGAGAGAGAGAGAGAGAGAGAGATAGGAAGAGAGAAAGATAAAGAAAGAAAAAAAGAGAGAAAGATAGAAATTTATAATCGATATATAAATATAAGAAAAAACGACTACAAGAAGATATTTATAATACATAGATAATAAAAACAAAATAAAAAATAATAACAATCAAAAATATATATATATATTATATATGTATATAAAAAAAAAGCGATTCGGCGCAAATACAAAAGCAAAGCGACATTATGCGATAATACTTACGAGCAACAGATTCGCTCTAAACGGCGCTGTGTTCTACGCAAAATATGAAAGAAAATCGCTACGACAAAGACAAAGTACAATATGTTAGGATTGGTAAGATGGCGTTCCTTTTTTTTTCTTTATTTTCTCTCTTTCATCGGTAATTGAGATGAAAAGAAGAAAGAATTATGTTCCCACGACAAAAAATTATTATATCTTCGTATCACCTCCAGATATTGGGATTGTGCGGAAAAAGAAAAAAAAAAAAAAAAA
>NC_057685.1:3521653-3596018 GCF_014466175.1 Vespula pensylvanica | reverse complement strand
AAAAAAAAAAAAAAAAAGAACTGTATGAAAAAAAGCAAAAAAAGAAAAATTAAAAAAAGCAAAATAAGATCAAAAAGAAACAAAAGAAGAAAAACAGCAAAACAATAAAAAAAAACAATAAAAAAGAACAACGAAAAAGGATCAAAAATAATTGTAATAATTTTTTTTTTTCTTTCTCGCGAGTAGGAGACAAAGATGGAATGAATAAAAAAAAAAAAGAAAGACAAACAAACAAAATGAGGGAGAAAGGAAAACAAAATGAGGGAGAAAAAAAAAATAATTTAAAAAAGCAATCGAATGTTGAAGCATACCTGACACTGGTCGTTCTGGTTTGACTCAAACTGGAGTGTCTTTTCATCGGGGTTCTGTAGCCTCTTCTTGGACAACAAATCCACCAGCCTCCGCAGGCAGCCGATAAGAAACTTTCACGGAAATGTTTCGACATAAAACCATAGACGATTGGATTGATGCAACTGAAACGTATAATCAATTGATCTTTTTTTTTATGTTTTCGTTGCTATTTATTCGAATCGAAAAATTTGTAATCACTATTTTCTATATTAATGGTAATATAAGAGATCATTATTGCACCAAGTAATACAATAATTGTCAGTATCATCATTAATATAAATATTAATTACTAATAATAATTTGTGTAATAATTTCATATAAATATATGGTCAATATTTTTAATAAATCCAAATAGTTAACTATCTTGACATTTAATTATCTATAATAATCAACTATATATTACGTACTGATAATTTATTACAAATATTCATATATGCTGATCATTTTTTCAAATACTGAACCACTTGAAATGTAATAAAAATATTGATCAAATAAATAGAAGTGTTTAATTTTCTCTCTCTCTCTCTCTCTCTCTCTCTCTCTCTCTCTCTCTCTCTCTCTCTCTCTCTCTCTCTGTCTCTCTCTGTCTCTCTCTGTTATCGTTATTAGGATAAGCCTAACAAATTTCTCTCTTTCCTTTTAACTTCTTCCAAGAATAATCAATTTTGAAAAGAGAACGCAAAGTAAACCTCCGGGGGATAAAAGTACTTTACTTTCTTTGTTAATATATCTTTGACGTTGAAAGATGAAAAATGAAATTACACGTCCGTTTAAAATAGAAACGAATAAACGAGGTAAAAGATAGAATGTCATGGCGATTGAATAATAATCAAGAACGCATTACGTTAGGAACCTCGTGCCCTTAGGAAACGACCTACTTTTCAAATCTAATTAGCTCGGAAGATTCCAACCTGACATTTTATGCGAATCTACGTAGATTTGTCACATTTTATCGAAGCTAACGATAATTACGAATCTTTTAATAATTAATATATTAGAAAAAATACTAAAATCCTTCGTAAGTAAGAAATATAATTACGGAATAAAATATTTATTGTAATAAAAAAAATATTTACTCATAAATATAATAATAAATAAATAAATAAATATATATATATATATATATATACGTATCTGCATTTATTTCGTAGGAATTCTTTATCCTGTTCTCTCTTTCTTTTTTTTTTTTTTTTTTATTCATTCGAATAAATTCTTCAACGTATATAACCCACAGTTACATTTACGAATCAATCAAGAAAATCGAATATTTTATAGAGTACTATTTTGCATAGTTATTGGACAGATCGATTCATAAATAAATTAAAGAATTTTATTCTAACAAAACGTTTTACTTATGAACCGATGTCGAAAATATATATACACTTGAGTTTAATGTTTGAATTCAAATGTAAATCTAAGGAAATCTAATCTTCTACTCTACGAAGAACTTCTCTAGTTCGCGGACAGACGGGCATAATCTTTTTAGAGAACATTTCTATCTTCTATTTAAGATTCGACGCGGTTAGATGTTGCTAAGCGTATTTTAAGCTCCTCCGCTTGGGTCATGAAGTGTTCGGAAAAGCGGGGTCCGAGCCAGAAGGCACAAACCGTCTGACGAATATTAGCAATCTGTTTATTGTCACTTTATCGTTTCATCGTCATCGAGCTAACAAATTTCAAGCACACCTTTTTCGATCCGAACACAGAATCGATTTACACGCTTGAATTATACATTTCCCGATCGAAAATGATACGTAATAATAGGAACAACGATATTTTCTTTTCTTTTTTTATTTCTTGTGCATTTTCTTTTTTATTTATTTATTTATTTATTTATTGTTTTATTCATTCATTCATTCATTCATTCATTCATTTATTTTTTCTTTTTCCTTTTTTCTTTTCCTCTTCATCTCCTCACCGCGATCTAAATCCAACGGCAATTTAATACAATTTGCTTATCGCACCAGCTGTTATATCAATGATAGCCACCAATTACATCGTAATCGTATCTTCTCGAAGCAAATCATTCGTTCAAATGGTCGTACACACCTCCTCGCTAGAAAGAAATCTAACGAGAGGAGAACAAGATGATGGATGTGAAGATGGTTTGATAAACGAGGATAGAAGCTTATCAAACAATTGACCAAAATAATTTCCATTTCCCTTCACTTTAAGATGAACGTTTAATAATTTCGTTTGAGGGAGAAAAAACGATATAGGAAAAAGAAGACAAATTGTAGAAAAAGTACACACAGTTAATAAATGATGAGATGAAGATAATAATGATGATGATGATAATGATGATGATGATAATGACGGCGATGATGATATTACCTGTTGAAATAAGCCATTAAGTGGAAAGCCGTGTTCATGTGCTTATAAATTCCCTTTCTCTGACGTGGTAGGATGCGGTAAGCTGTGAGCACGTTGTCGATTAATATGGGACCCCAACAAATAGCGAAGAGAACCACAACGGCTACCAACATCTTTACCACCTATTGAACAAATATTACCTAGGCTAAATGAACAAGTATGGTAACTAATGGCATCAACAAGTAATTTCCAACATTTTCACAAGAAAAAATATTAGGTAATATAATATAGTAAATTATGTAATATATATTGTATAAAAAATATATAATAATATACATAATATTATCTAAAATCTATTCGTATATATAATATATATATTATATACATATATATATATATTTCATACATCATATTATATATCTTCATAATATACGAAATATATAATAATATATATTTTATATAATAATACATATTATACAATTATAAAAATTATATAAAATACATATGTTGTAATATATATATATATACACATACACACACATACATATATATATATAATTTTATTTTAATTGTTATAATTTTAACAAAATACTCACGAAGAAGAAATTGATTAAATATGCAAGAGAAACATCTACCTGTTTCATAGTTCGAGATTCTTCTTCCGTTTGACCATTCTCTCGACGAGACCGACGTCCATTTCGCATACTAATTTGTCTCTGTGTCATTGGTATAGATTCTGCATCTACATTGTTCGGACTGAGTCTAAAAAGAAATGTAAAAAAAAACATATTTGATCGATAATAAACAAGACAGAGAGCGACATTATTAATGGTGACAAATGAATCGTTTTATCGCTCGTCCATATTTTTTTCTTTTTTTCTTTTTTTATGGTCACTCCATTCATAGGAATTCCGTTAGATACGTTCGAAAGCTGAAAATCCAAGAGCTAACTCAGCAACAGAGAAATTGGAAAGCGGGTATCTTGTTGCTACTCGCAGAGGCACGTCCGGTTCAGACAAAATAAACATATCTAGTTATCGTAACGAGATCGAGGAAGTGGAAAACGAAATATGTTCGCAGACACTCATACGTTCTTTCATCTATGAAAAGTCAACAAAGATTCTAATCGTCTTAATACTTTCTCTTTAAAAAGAAAAATAAAAAAGAAATTAAAAAAAATATATTTATATATATATATATATATATATGTATGTATAGAAAAAAAATAATAAGATACAAAATAAAATATAAAAAAGAAGAACCCGTCCACTGTCCTTCGTGTCCTGTAAATTTCACATATATTCATATATTAGTTAAGTTCGTTTGAAAAATTCGCGTCTCCTTTTTTTTCGTTCCCTTTCTTTCTCTCTCGATGATTTTTCGCTTTAAGAATGACATTTGGACATTAAAAAAAAAAAAAAAAAAAAAAAGAAAAAAGAAATCGCCAACATTTTCAAATGAAAAAGAAAAAATAAAAAAAGAGAGAGAAAGAAAAGAAAAAAGAGGAAAAAAGAAATGTATATTTTTGTTGAAATATAACTTATTTCTCTCGACGACAGTTTTCGAAATCGAGTTATTCGCACCCTATCGAAAATTGCGCATTTCGCTTTTACAGCTATAATCGAAACTGTCTGGAACATCGAATGGCTTCCATGTTTTGTGTAATCACGGATGTGATAAAAGTCGTTAGCACACGTCTACTTTATACATCCTTCCTTCTCTGGTACATCAAATGACCGATCAAAACTTTATCCTGACTGTGCTCTCGCACTGTATAAGTTTCAGTAGAGAAATTCTCGCCTTGACCGATAACCTAACACATAGGAGTCGAGAGGAGAGAATTCTATTCGATTCGAATCGATTAGGTATCCATGTATCTATTTATCAAACATCTATTCATTGAAATTCTTTTCAAGGTTGATCTTGATAGCTAATAATCATATTATATATGATACACTTGTTGAAAAATAAAAACACGATTATATATATATATATATATATATATATATATATATATAATATATAAAATAGATGTATGTATAAATAAATTTTCATAAAATATTAAATAAAACGTTCAAGGAATAATATAAGTTAAAATAAAAATTCACGTTTACGTTATATATGTATATATATATATATATATATATATATATATAAATATCATATAGATATATAAAAATCAATAGTTTTTCTATTACCTAGCTTTTCCTAACGTAACGGAAAATATTCCAGCCGGAAAATCGAAGAGTCATCTTAATACGCGAGCTAAGCGTTTTCATGTTCACTACGATATATACATACACCTATAGCTAACATATATATATATGTATGTATACATAGGGTACTACATTTTAACGTGAACGGTGAAATATCTGACGAAGAACTGAAGTTATAAAAAAAAAAAATTCCTACAAAAGTTATTCGATATATAGAAGCATATTGTGCGTTATAAATAATTTTTGTATGGGTAGAATGGTGAACGGGATTTTAAGAATATCGTAGTTTATTTAAATGAAACTATATATTCTTATTATCTTGAGATGATACTTGAAGTCAGTACGAATACGACTTAAAATATTATGACCTTCGTACGATTATGATTATAAAAAAAAATTCATAAAATTTCTACAATTGACGCAAATAATGAAATAATTATTGGACCAGTTTTTATCATTGGCACTTATCAAAAAATATGTAAATTTTCTAACTGACAATGAACTAATTGGATTGTTAAAAGATTTCTACGCCTCAAAGACACAGTATATGGTTTCGACTAACACGTTTATATAATATTGTATAAATTCAATTACTCCATAACACAAAAATACATTATTTATAAATCAAACAGTCGCGTATTTTAAAGAATTGCAAAAATATTATATAGTACGATGATCATATTTCAAATTAAATGATATGGAAAATCAACTATATTATTGTCTTCTTTTATTAGATACGATCCTGATTGCATACTGTGTGAATATGAAAATAAAAAGATTATAATCATCGATTCAAGAAAAAAAGAAAAAAGAATGACCTTCGTACGTCGAAAAGGTCGCGTGTAAAAAAAAAAAAAGAAAAGAAAAGAAAGTAAAAAGAAAGTAAAAAGAAAGAAAATATTTCTGCATGCACTTTGCAGCTGACTCAATACCGTGCGAATTTCTCTCTGAGTGAATAAAGTTTCTTGTAACTTCAACCAGTTGCGAGAATATTTGCTCGCACACATTTACGGACGTGCACAACTGTATAAGTAAGTACGTAAGTACATTCGATCGGTTCTCTTTGCTCATTCTATTTCGGACCGATCGTTCGCATACAAGCATCCTGAGATTTTACATTGAAAAGAAATTAAAAAAAGAAAAAAAGAAAAAGAAAAATAAGAAATAGAAAAAGCACGCAAAAAAAAATAGAAAGGAAAACGTTATTGGCGATGTGCATTTTGGAATATCACTTCCTGTTTATCGAAAGATTCAAGGCATCACCGTTGAATTCCACGATTTTCATTGCTTCTATGATGGTCTCGATTATGCGTGCTGTAAAAACGAATGGAGTTATTGCTTCGATCGTTTGGGTATCTTCGATTAATAGCAATTTCGTTGCATAACATATCGTACTATGACCAATGGCGGATTTAGCCGCAGACGTTAAGTGTACATCTCATCTCCATATGACAAAATGTAAATTATTAATTATCATACGATTAAATTAATTTAATATCCTATAACCGATATATCTTTTTTATTTCTATCGTTTGCGACAATAATTTCATTTCGTTCATCATTTGCACGAACAGTTTAACGCGTGTGTGTGTGTAATCGATTTATTATAATGAGTTCAGAAAAAAAGATTTTGTAACTTATTTGAGCACCTTTATTGCTAAATCCATCACTGACTATGATCTTAATGCTTCTTTGATTTATATTAGAATCTAATTAACGCATTTGATTCTCTTATATTTTTATTATATTTATTCCGAAGGGAGGAAAAGAAATAAGCAAGAAAAAAAAAACATTGATTAAGATTATTAAGTAGATACTCTAAAAAAAATTCTCGTTATTCATTTTAAAACTTGGAAAAAAGATTCAATTTATTCGATTCAATCTATTTCTTCTGCTTCTCAACCTTTTTTTCTTTGTTTCTTTTTCTCACCCTTTAAAAGACGTACATGAAGATTCCGTATCTTTCCTACTGCAGTAAAAACTTCAAGTTGAAAATATATATGTAAATATATATATATATATATATATATATATATATATATATGCAGATATTTTGGTACTTGAAGACTACCTATCTAACTTTGTCGATTTATCCAATTAATCTTATTTTGTGGTAAGAATACTTCGAAGGATGAGAGAAATAAACTATATTACGTAAGTACTCGAGGATATTTGCGTCGATATTACACATTAAAGAAAAAAGTAGTAATAATAAAATATATATAATATAAAATTAATAAATTAATCAGTATTAATATACATTGTAATTGTAATATATAATATTATAATTATACTGTATAATAATATTAATATATTATGAATATTATAGTATAATATAGATATTATAATATATTATTATTATATAATATTATTATAATATAATATATATAATACTATATTATCATATTGATAAGACTATCAAATATTACGACAAAAACAGAATTACTTACGCGTGTCTCGACGTCATGTGGTAACGACGTTTCATAACTCTCCAAATTTCCCAGCAAATTGCAGTATAACAAAAGGCCATTACAGTAAGCGGTAATACAAGAACGAGTACAAGCATATAAACCTCATGTGCTTTCCATAAAAATGCTGCATCAGGATCACGAACACACCAATAAGCTATAACCCTTTCTCCAACTTCTTTATGCCTCTGAAAATAAAATAGAAACATTTGATTAATAATATAAAGAAATTTTATTATAAATATTATATATATATATTTAAATTTTTAATTTTAGCCTTTTTCGAAAGTTCGTTCTAATCGATTTCTATTTGCAAAAAGATAAGAAATTAAGTTGAATAATTAAATTAGGAAAAAAAGGTGTATACAAATTTTTTTATATATCCTTTTTAATATAAAATAAAAAATGTGTACATGTTTACTATCCTTACATATGTTTCGATATATATATATATATATAAAATACATGTATATATATATATAAAAAAAATATATATATGTATGTACGTATGTATGTATATTCTTCATGTATCTTCACAAAATTAATCGTTGAAAATAATATAAAATTGTAAAATATTTAACGAACGTCAGAAGGCAGATCGAAGCAAAAAAAAAAAAAAAGAGAGAGAGAGAAACAGAAAGAAGTCTAAGATGAAAATGATAAAATTGAAATTCCGCTTGATCTATAAGTACGTACATACATATATACATACATACATATATATTTTCATATTCAGCAATTGCATCGACAGTTTCATCGATCGGCATATCTTTTTCTTTGACATTCGAATAAACGTCAGATCTTCGTGGGAAACGAAGTGGTAACGGGCACGTCAACGTACGCTAGTAATACCTTTCCCGCTTTTATCTAGCGTAAAACTCAATTTTTTCTCTCTTTGAAAGAAACTCCATTGGGAAAATGGTAGAGAAAAAAAGACAGAACGAAAGAGAGAAAGACACAAAGCGATAGAGATAGATAGGTAGAGAGAAAGAGAGAGAAAGAGACACGTCGTTTGACCGTAAAGAAACCAATGGCGAGAATTAAAAAGTGATTTATGACAAACGACGAAATAGAGAGGGTATAAAAATGTATTGTGGCCGAAGATAAGATATTGCGGAAAGAGAAAGAAAAAAAAAAGAAAGAAAAAGAAAAACAAAAAAGAAAAAACGATAAGAATAAAAATAACGCGCATCTATAATACAATATATCTCGCTCGCTCGTGGTGTGTAAATTGGAACAAAAATTGCAAATCTACGACTATCTACGTTTAACGTGCTGAAAATCGAAATCGAAACCGCTCGTCGCTCAACGCTTTTTTTCTTTTTTCTTTTCTCTCTTTTTTTTTTTTTCCTTTTTTTATTCAATTTGTTGAACCCGCACACATCGTTCTCGGTAAATGCATTATTCCGATGAAAGCGACGAGATTTTAGAAAGATCGCTTTTGCGTTCTGTGGCAGAAAAAAAAAGAGCGAAGAAAAAAGATAGAAGAGAGATAGATAACGAAAACGAATGAATCCGAATCGATAATATTGGAATAATCAAGCATATATACATAGTTTAAACAGCTAAAGTTCCGTAGATATGTATAATATTTAAGTCACTGTAAGCATTTTCAAAAAGAATTGTCAATTGATATGATTATGTTAACATTCGATGCATTTGCCGTAACTTTGTCGAAAATATAATCGATATGCTATACAATCGTAAAATATTTCTAACGGTATGTTGTCAATAAAAGGAGAAAAAGAAAACGATAGTTTCATACCTGTGTAAATACCATTGGTATACCTAAAAGAAAAGATGCAGCCCAAGTGATTATTACTATTCTCCTTGCTTGGCTTATCGTACAAGTGTATTGTGCTCTCATTGGATGAACAATGGCGTAATACCTAAAAAATTATTTAGAAAAAGATTTTCATTTATTCTTCATACATCGCGTGTAACTGTAAAAATAAAGGAAAAAAAAAAAACGAAATAGAAGATTGACATAAAGAAACAGTGACGAATTAAAGGACACAAAGTATTATGACAATTTTTGTTTCTACGATTATGATTAACGTGTATAATGAAGAACTCATTTTTTGAATTTTGATGTAATATTATTGAAATATTATGAGGACAAAGTATCCTTTCGATTATATTATGCATATTCATATAGTCATATTAAAGATTAATGCAACACAGTAAATGTTAAGATGTAAAGATACGTATAATATGTGTATATATATATGTGTGTGTGTGTGTGTGTGTGTGTATATGTATACATGCATGTACATATTTACGTATATCAATGAAACATATTCCAGTATTTCTAATATTGCGTGGGATCCTGTCGAGATAGTAGGTACATAGGTAGATCCATGGAAACGGGAATACACATAGGAAGGTAAAGCCAAGTGTAATAAAGGAGTACTCCTATCGGTTAAACTCATGGTATGTGTTTCTCTATATACACCTATGTGTATCTGTATAAATAGAGACCGAGTAGAGAAACTCGAGTGTTCGATACACACGAAAATTGTAACGTTCAATGTTTCAACAAACTATTACGACACCGATTGAACGACTTAACGTCAAATCAGTATTTTTTATTTTCTCGTGTCAAATTTTTCAGACACTATTGATGTTATTTAATTACAAATAAAAAAAAAAGAAAAAAACAGAGAGGAAGAAAAAGAGAAACAAGAAAAATGCGTGTACCACAAAAATACCACGAGTAGAGTTACGTATATATAGATATGTGTGTGTGTGTGTGTGTGTAACAATTTTTCACTTCTTCTAATTAACTTTTTTTCGACGTAGACCAAGCATCCCCTATCACAACCCTCTTCAACCAACCCCAATCCCACTAAATCCTTCACGCTCCCCTCTACTTTCAAGCGTAATCTTGTGCAATAACTTTTGCTAATTCTCGTCACCCGTTAATCACGATTTCTTACGTAAATAAATGATATTTCAGAAATACAATGTCTCTGAAATATTATTATACAACACAGTTTATAAATATACGTAGAGAATAATTACAATGAAACATGAAGATATCAAATAAAATTTCACAAAAGTTCGTCGTCATCGACGATTCGTCAATCAACAATCTTATTACTTATCATTTACGAATGAAGGATATCTTTTTAAACGAAAACGAGTATCACATACTAACCTAGATAATATCCTATCTAACAAATAAGCGATTATTACTAGCAAATGTTTCTAATGGCAAGGACATTTAATTCGAACGATACCACGAATCGTCGACTTTTACGAGAGATCTCGACAAAAGAAAAAGAGAGAAAAAGATATAAAGATGGAACGAGATAGACAGAAAGTGAAAGAAAGAGAGAGAGAGAGAAAGTAAAAAAGAAAAGAGGGGAGAATATCCTCCGTAGTATAATAACCACGTCGACGAAATCGCCTAATGGGCCGTTGAATCTCGACGGATCATTTGCATGGCATTCCAAAAACGCGTCCATTTTCACGGCACTCCACGATATTCCTCTTTCTCTTCTCTAACTCCGTTCTCATTTTCTCTCTCACTCTCTTTTCATTTAAAACGTTCAAAAAAAAAAGAAAAGAAAAGAACAGAAGAAGAAGGAAGAAAAGGAAAAAAAAAGAAAAGAAAAGAAAAAAAAACGAGATACGAGAAAAGTTCAGTTCCTCTCTGGTTCTCGGATTGTGATCTTCGTCGCGAGCCGATATTTCCCCTTTCCCTTGTCCTCACCACCTCCCTCCCTCTCATCGCGTCAACCTCACCCCTGTCTTTAACCTCGACTATCAACCGAATACGCTAGCATGAATATAAATTGCTCTGCCAGACGGCTTTTCACCGTGACCTCGACATCCGCCAATCAGTCGGCCACATTTCCACGATATAAAAGACAAATGAATCCGTGTCTCGTGGTCCTGTGATACGAAAATTCTTGTCGTTCAATTCGATTCTCGAGTATTCGATAATTCGAATTTAGAATGAGAAAGAGAGAAAAAGAGAGAGAGAGAGAGAGAGAGAGAGAGAGAGAGAGAAAGTTAAAAAAAATTATCACGGACCTTAATGAAGCGTAATAATTTTTACTTTTAAAATTACTTTTTTCATTCATGATATATCAAAGATTACTTTGATAGTCTCTTCGATTAATCTCTGTGAAGATGTCCGTAGCAAATCGTTTTTTTATTTTAATTGTAACTGTGTTATAACGACGGTGAAAGAATACGTGGACGAGACAGGTCTACTAATCACGACAGAGCCACGACAATTTCACGATACAAATCGTTCGGATTTCTAAAGAAGAAGAAGAGAAGAAAAACCAAGAACAAAAAAGTAATATCGTTGACTCTAATGGAATATGATAATTGTTATTTTAATTTTGTATAACGAAATAATTTTTCTCTTCTTTTTTTTTTTTTTTTTTATTACTCGAGTCATATTTCCATAGGTGTCCATTATGTTTTGTAGTTTTATTGATACTGTGTTATGTTGATGGAGGAAGAATGTACGAAAGCTCTTGACAAGAAACCACGTTCTTTCCGCGAACGCGTTAGAGAGAAATGGAAATATCTTTCTGAAAAGAGTTTCAATATAGGAAACGTATGAGAAAAACATAAACGTCGGTATTAAATCAAAGACACTTTAGTTCAAAGTAAAAAGAGGATTGAAGAGACTAAGAGAGAGACAGACAGAGAGAGAGAGAGAGAGAGATAATGCAGTTGGGCATCTTCTTCGACTAAATTTTCCAAGAAAATTGCATGAATTGTATTTGACAGAGACAAGGAAAGAATGTTTTTGTCTTGAAAATAAATGTGAAGTTTTTGTAGCTTCTCCGAATTTGAAAGAAAAATTCTAAATAATGTTTCTATCGAAATACATGTCATCAACTTTCACGTCAAAGATGTTATATTGGAATAAGTATTTTTAATTTAATTTTTAATTAAATTATTTCATTTGAATTTTGTTAAATATTTAACAATTTTATTAAAATATTGAATACCTCAACGTCGATATTAAGATATTTAATATTACTTATAAGTGCTTCTTTATTGAACTAATAACTATTACTTGTATTCTATCATCCATTTGGTATACTATTTGCATATTTCTAAATATTTAACGAGCAGCGTATACCACGAATTATACAAAGGGTTAAGAAATTTACTTCTCTATCTTACGTCTTACCTTTCGATGGACATAGCTGTTAGTGTAACGACGGAACAGATGGCCGAAACGCTTTGCATGTAATGCACAGATTTACATAGGAAGAGACCCATTGTCCATGTATACGAGAAGAGCTTTGCGATCTGAAACGTTATTGAAATTTGTTAGATTATTTCGTGAACAATTCGTGCAATGATACAATAATTTTACTTCTTCCAAGTTTAAATTAATTAAATTAAAAAAAGATCCTTGAGAAAGAGAGAAAAAGGGAAAAAGAAAGAAATATAAATTTCTTCGGCGAAATACAATAAAAAGTGAAGCAACCAAAGAGTAAAATAAAATGAATGAAAATAGAGAGAGAGAGAGAGAGAGAGAGAGAGAGAGAGAGAGAGAGAAGGAAAAAGAGATGAAACATGAAATAGGCTACCCCTCTCTCTCTTAGGTCGAATTTACCTCTTATCTAACGGTAAGAAACGTAAGGCAGCTCGAGTTAAATGCGTTTAATCAACTTGTATTTTCACGAAGATAAAAGATAAATTATGAAAGTCGTTAAGGTATATTTCTTGGAACTCACTAATGAGGACAGGATGACACCTAATCTTGAGTTGTAAACTGGGTATAAAGGTTCGTCGTTTAAATATTCGTTCCGTAAACTTCGATGGTATATATAATGACATCTTTTAACGAATATTATCATTATAAGACACAACGATAACACTTTTGAATTATGTTCTACTAGTATCCGTATACTCGAGAGAGTATTAATTATATTTAATTATGAAAAATTTCTTTTGATCTTTCATATCTCATGAAACTTTGTGAAGCACAAAACGAGAAAAAAATCTAACTTTTATTATTGTTTTCCTTATCGAGTAAACGTACTATGTAATTACCGTAGGAGGCTGTAAATGAAATTAACTATGAGATTAGACCGCACCCGTAAATAAATATCTTTCATAAGAAATAAAAGAAGTAAAAAAATAAATAAATAAATAAGAAAAGTTGTACACTATGAAAATGATTCTATAATTGTCGAATTTGATTCTTATTTCGATTTTATTTTTATATTCGACAATTTTCGTACGTTCTTTTAAGTATTATAAATTTTATACTTAATAAAGTTCCAAAAAAAAAAGGACGAACGAGTTGAATGGAAAGAAAGAAAAGTATCATCGATCTGAAATTAAAAACTATTGTCGAAAATTCGGAGTGGAGAAACTCGTGCTCGTTTCAAGTTAATTAATGTGCGAAAGAGTCGAGTTTAATGTAAATTAAATCGGCTTATTCTCGGATACACCGAATCGATTTCGAAATCGAAACTGTAAAGCCCTTTGCAGAAGACATTTACATCGTATTACCGAGAAAAACATGGGATGTTACGCGAGGAAATACTTGAACGCGAGTTCATGTTCGTTTCTTGTCACGTGCTTACATAACTTCTCTTTCTTATATAGATAACACTTCTTTTTCTTTCTTTTTTCATTTTACACGTAACGTAAATATTGAACGTTAGAACCAATATACATATACACTCATACGAGTCTTTTAAATTGAGACACCTACAACAAGAGACTTTTAAAAGGAAAGTTTCGAATTACATTTATTTGGCTTTGAATAATAAATATAACGATGCCATCAGTAAAAATTATAAACTTTCATTTAAAAAAAAATGAAATCATTTTGATGAGCAAACAGAATTTTTTTTCGAACTTTTTTTTTTAAATGCGTTGTTTTTTGAATTATTGAAGTGTTTCCATTAAAAAAATTTACCCCGTATATATTCACGTATATGTGCACATATGTTCCCTTTATGTTATGACGAATATAACTCGTTGCTACGTTGATGTAATATTGCATTCGATTCAAAAAATGTACGCTTAATATAACACGTATTTATTGTACATACGTGTATATGTACGCTATATATATCCATTGTACATAGTACTTGACTTTGATTTCCTTCTATACTAGAGATGCAATTTAAATCGAAATACTTTTGAAATGACTCTGACTATAAAAACTTAATCGCAATTTTCTTAAGTTACAACTTAATTACATTGTCCGACGATTACTCTTTTCTCTTCATTTTATAAGCTTTAAAAAACTATATTACATAATTTACAATAATAATAAAGAAAAAGAGATATGACGTTTTATAAAATGTGCTTTGATCTCCTTCGATTTTACTTTATTACAATACTTGTAAAATTATATGAAATGTAATAAGAAGATAGCTAAAAGAAAAAGAAATTGTGTTCTTAGATCCAACGAAACAATTTCTCTTTTCTTAAAGAAAATTATTATCATCAAAACCCAACACACACACGCAGAGAACAGTTTCGCAACTATTCCTATAATTACGTTTGCGATTTTAGAGAAAGATGGAGAGAGAGAGAGAGAGAGAGAGAGAGAGAGAGAGAGAGAGAGAGAGAAGTAATATGCTACTGATTCAAACGTATGTTTCAAATTAACACTCGAGTTTCTAACTAGTGCAAATGATAAATGAATTATTCGCAAAGTTTAATAAATATAATGCTCGATTTAATAACGAGTTCTTACAATTAAAAAAATTGTGCAATCCAGCCTGTATGAACCACTGATAATAAAAATGACGTAAGTCGTTTACACATATATATTTTTACTTGTTGACATCTTGAATTGAAATTATTTAAAATTGTTTTTCTATAATCACAAATGAAAAAAGTAAATGTATTTAAACACTTGAGAAAAATAATTCTTTTATGCATATTAAAAATTGTCAGAGTAAACGTGCAAAATAAAATACGCATGTTTTTTTAATAATCACAAACGACTCAGACTACTTTCATAATCACCAACTCGTATAAAATTACTGTAAAATCATTATAAAAAAAAGTGAGAAAGAAAAAGTAAAATAAAAATTAAAATACGTCGAAGTAACATCGAATAATATAATAAATAATTAAAATTGTCATAAAAATTATTGTTGTAAGAGAAAAAGAAAAAGAAATCACGAACTTTTACACGCACAGTCTAGGATCGACTTGGATCACTTTAACGATCGATGACTGATATGAATCACACATCAAAAAAAAAGAAAAAAAAAAAAAGAAAAAAAAAAAGAAGAACAACAAAATAAAAAAGCAAATAAAATAAACGAAGATCTAATGGCAAATCAAAACCGTGTTGTAAGAAAATTATTCTAAAAAAAAAAAAAAAAAGAAAAAAAGGAAAAAAAAATCCCGAAGAAAAAGAAAAAAGAATAATTGTAAACTTTTATACAACGATTCACCGTGAAATATACTCCGTGGGTTATTTAAAAGCAGAGTTTGACTTCAAAAGCATTTAGTCGGGAACGTGTTCGACAGGACGATACCGCACATACGTAGTCGAGTACGAGCTTAAATGAAATTATGTCTCGACCACGAAGCAAAAGCTGCTACAGGCCGGGTTAATGCTCACTCGATGAGAATTTATGAGAGCATACTTGGCGCGCGGGCAAATAGAAGCTTGTTTTCGTCGGTCGGCAGTGCTTCGCGAGCTTATATTGCCTCTAACTGTAGGAGAAAGCTTGCGAAACGTTTCACGAAACTCTCCCACAAATCGGTCTTGTAGTTCTTTTCATTTCAATTGTTATACGGTTAATAATATTTAAAAGCATTACAATATATGAAACGATTTATCATTATTCGTCAAATCCTCACCGAAAGTAAAATTAATAACCGATATAGTTTAACGCGAACGCTCATCGACTATAAATTTATGATAAAAGCTTCAAGATAATGGAACTGCATTACGATACACACGCACGATAACGAGTTTGTATTTACAATGATACGACTAGTCTAACAGGACGTTTTATCGCATTAACCAGGAAAATTTAATATCGTGCCATTGAAAGCTTCAAAAATAATTAAAAAATTAAAAAAGAAAGAAAAATAAAAGCTCTACAAAATTTTAAAGAAACGATTCATTCGTAACGAAAAATGGTCTTTCGTTCTCTCTCTTTTGTCGAAAATTGACCCCTATCTCTCTCTTTCTCCCTCTTCTATTCTTTCTGTACTTTTTCATCCCTCTTTATTCAACAAAAAACTACATTCTCTATATCATATAGCTGATATCGCATAAAAAGTTAACGATGATCTTAAAAAGATTTATCCTAGTCCAATAAAGGTCGAATAACGCTATCTGCGTGATCCAGAAGCGTAATTTATGATCTTGCACTTCTTGCACTCGACGTTTATACACTCCTTTGTACATACGTTGCTATTTTAATTTACGACTACTTCAATTGGATAAGTCGCGAAATATTGTAAGAAGACATGATTATCATTGACCCTTTCGTGACACGTTACAAAAGTTATTTTATTTTATACAAATCCATATAACAAATATTATTATTAATATAATATTAGAAGGATTCTTAAGGAAGTTTTCTTTTATTTCTTTCTTTTTATATTTATTTATTTATTTTTTTTTTTTGTTATCTTTTTATTAAAAAAATCTGTCAGACATCTCTTTAACTTTGCCTGTCGAACGAGAAATCGCTCGCGGCAAATCAGCTTCGTCTTTTCGTTTGGTTATATTCCTAGCGTTAAACGACGTAGAAGGATGAAAGCCATTCGCGTTCTTTCGACCAAAAAGATCACGAGGCAGTCTAGGAAAGATTGCTAGGAATACGAATTCCACGAGATACATTGAACCAAAGACAGCTTTTTCCACTATTGTGCAACATGTGTACCGTCCATAGCAACGAATTTCTATGAGAGAGATAAATCTCACGAGTGCCTTATAAACCCACATTTTTATAGATCGATACAAACAAGACGATAAATATTTTATAAAATAAAATGAAAACAACCATTTTTATATAGGATATCAAAAAAAATATATATATATATATATTATATATAAGACAATCATCTGAACTTATAAAAAATTCTATATATTAAAATGAAAACTTGATCATACTTAGATACGATATAAAAAATATTTAAATTTAGAAAACATTATTTAAATGACACAATTTATACAAATACGAGATCACATACAGAATTTAGAATCAGGGAACATTCTTTTTTCTTTCTTTCTGTTTTTTTTTTTCTTTTTTTTTTTATTTTAACTCGATCTGAACAATTACAAGATATCCTTAAAATTCTTCTAGTCATAAAATTTAATAACGAAATGAAAGTGTTGTACTCTAATTTATTTTTTCTTTACACACATGTATATATATGCTTGTTTTTACATCTGGTAAATTTAATTTAAACATTCTTATAAAGAAAAGTAAGTGTATGAAAATGGACAGTACATAGCTGTCGACCTCGGCAATAAAACTCTTCCGAAATTGCAAAAATGTTTTAAGAGAAAAAGAGAGAGAAAGAATGAATGCTTGTTCATTTACGAGAAACGAATGTTATGAAGCTCGTATAGATACACGAGCCCACGTAGACTGCTCGTAAACGTCGGTTATTATTTTACAACGAGTGATATTAGTATAGTGTCGGTGACCATGTACCAAACGACAATAAAATTATCTTGCCTGTGACAAGCGCCACACCTTCTTTTTACTTCAAGAAAATTTACATTTTGCTCTGCATTCCTGAATGAAAATTCATCACGCGTAGTCTCATCGACATCGAAAAGTACTTAGGACGAGTCACGAAATATTTATTGGTTCGAAGATCCCTGCCATTTCTTAGTTCAATTTTAACTTAAAAATTATTCCAAAATTTGCATATAATTGGCTCCGATAAGAAAAATAAAATAAAGAAAAAGAAAGAAAACCGAATTTCTTTTTCCTTCCATTCTCTTCTAACTCTTTGCACTATGGGACACATCGTTGAAATAACAATAGTATTTAATTAATAAAAAAACAAAAGCAAAGAAAGAAAAAATCAGAACAAAGAAGTTTCATTAACGATAGGTTGAATGTTCTCTTGTTTTCTTTTTTTTTTTTACTTGTTTGTATTTTTCTTTTAATTCTGAAGACATTTTCAAGCAGCACGTGTTTAATCTTCTCGTAATTGGTATTACTCAACATTTTGCTTGTTTAGATAGTAACACAGAAATTGCTACTTCGTTGACTAAACGTCTAATTACAGGTGTATATACGACGTTCTCTTGATTACGTGAATTTATTTCTTAATTCGAGACTAATTGTAGCAATCAACGAATTTATTTTTATAGAGAGAAAGAGAAAGAATTAAATGCGATCTTCAACTGATCTAACAATACGTAGAACATGATTATATTATTTCATTATTAATTAAAACGTTATTTTATTATTAATTAAAAGGATCGGAGAGGACACGTCTTGTGGGTATGTCAACTTCGAAGTTTCCCTCGTAGAATATTAATGTCACTTTAGCATATATTAAAATCAAACTTGTCTCGTCGATCTTTTCTTAAGTGCTCTTAAAAGGTAGTTTATAGTTTGACGTATAAAGTATACATGTATATATTATATTATATTTATTTTTTGATCCCCTAGGTATTACAAAAAGATTTACCAATATATAAACATATATATATATATATATATATATATATATATATATACATATATATATATACATACACACTTGTATCGGATGATATTGAATCAATAAAAATATTTAATAATCCATCTGAATTAAAAGTCTCCTTTTTAATTAATCTATCAATCTATGACAATTAAGGATTAAATCTTTAATTAACTTAATGTTGAATAATGAATTAATACGTTCGATTCAATTTACAATACAATCGATAAAATATTAAATCGCTGACTTTTGATCAGATTAATCCTTTAAAAATTGTACTTTTTAATAAAACCGAATTGAAAACTTATAAATAGACTTATCGAACAAGACGCAAAATGAAGGGAATGGAAGATAAACGTATAAACATGATTCACTGAGAAGAATAGCCAGTCGTTCGCTAACGCGACAGATGCTCGAGGCGACGTGTTCGCCTAATAAATCGTCGACTACACGAGGAAAACGGATAACGATCGATCAGGATGTTAACCGATACTCGATATAAATTTCACCTTTCTCCGTAGATCGAAGAATCTAGAATTTTTGCTTGACTCTCTTTCTCTCTCGAAGAAGAAGAAAAAACGACGCACAAGTCACGTACCATCGAACGCGTATATCGACTGAAAAGCTGACAAATTGCGTAGGATGTCAAGAAAGTACTCGTAAAATAACGATCGAGACTAACACTTTTTATAACAAATTTAAAAGTAAACGCATATCTCAAGGGGAAAAAAAGAAGAGAGAAAGAGAAAAGAAAGATTGAAAACGAAAAGAAACGAAAACGTGGAAACATAAATGAAACGTTAAATTAAAGAACACGGCGCATGCGCAATAAATCGACAAGTGTAGAAAGAAAAAGAGAGAGAAAGAAATATTATTTTATGAATTCTAAACGCACATCCGAACAAAATAAAGGCCAACAGAATATATGCATAATTGAAGAAAATAAAAGAAAATAAAAAAATAAATCCAATATTGCAATGAATCATAAATGAATCCCGCAATGAAGCATAAAAAATAAGAAAGCACTGATATAGTAGATCGAAAAGTATAAAGAAGAAAAGAGAGAGAGAGAGAGAGAGAGAGAGAGAGAGAGAGAGAGAGAGATAGTTCTCATAAACTCAAACGCATATCTCGATGGAAGAAAATCAAAGATATGAAAAAAAAAAAAATCGCAATACAGAGAAACGAAACGTGAAAATAAGAAAAAGACGCATACTCTACAGATTGAAAAGTGTTGGAAGAGAAAAAGATAGAGAGATAGAGATGGGTTTGAATAATTTTAAGGAGATCACGTATCAGCAACGTCTCCTACAAGTACTCGAAGCGATTGCATGGAAAAGCGGCAGCAGGTGCACTTATGCACGTACTTCCTACTCGCACTTTCTCTCTTTCTCTCTCTATATCTCCCTCTCTCTCTCTCTCTCTCTCTCTCTCTCTCTCTCCCTCTCCCTTTCTCCCTCTCTTTCCGTTTCGCTTGGATCGTCAACGTCCATCGATCTTCCCCTCCAACTCGTAAATAATGTCTATAAAGAACGATACATGTCGTGTGTAGAACACGTTCACTGAAAACTCTTCCAAAGTATATACATAGGAAATAAAAATATGTCAAGGATTGTCTTAGAATGTAGATCCTTTAAACGAAGTAACGATCATTAATTATTATGATAAAGTGGTGTACGATACCACTTTCAAAAATTTCAACATATGCATATGTTTGTAAATAGTATTGAAAAGTACGAATGTAACTGTACAAATTGAAAATTCGTTTAAAGATCACGTCAAAAAAAAGAAAAAAAAAAGAACGTTAGTAGTAGAGTTGACTAGTAAGTATTTATTCGTTAAATTTTCAAATAATGATTACTGTTGCTTATTGGAATATGAATTATTGAAAATAATGTCGGAATATATTTTTAATATTTTTATAATTTATTTTATAGATAAAAAACTTTTACTATGTTATTTTATCGATCGATCTAATGTAAATAATTTACGATTCATTGCTTTACCTGTAGTTCATATCAAGGATTTGATGAAGCATTTACTATATTATAAAGTATACCTTATTTCTTTCACGTTTCAAGAACGTTTTACATATTCAACGATGGGTAAATGGATAGAAAATTGTATTTTCTTATTTTCTCTCTCTCTCTCTCTCTCTCTCTCTCTCTCTCTCTCTCTCTCTCTCTCTCTCAGTATTTCAGCAATTATGAGAAAAAGTAACTTAGATATCCAAAAAAGTAATTGAAGTTCGATGAGCATATTGTTCCACGTATATATATATATATATATATATATATATATATATATATGAACGTATAAATTTCATTAATAAAACAAAAATTTCATGATAGGCAATTTATATTCAACAAACCACAAGAGATTTACTTGAATGTCAGAAGAAGAGAGGGTAAAATGGACGGAGGCCGCTGTGGGATATTAAAAATGATGACGAAGCTGTCACAGCAAGGTGTACCTTATGCATACAACATTCGATCTATTATATGTATGCATACACTATATCTATATATCTATTTCTGTATCTATATCTATATATATACACACATATATATATCACGTAATAGCTTTGCCTTGACCAAAAGCTAGAGAAATGTATCTTTATTTTTGAAACGAAAAGTCAGCCATTTGTAAAACTAACAATAAGTTTCGATAGATCAACCAATAACTTATGAACTTCCTAAAGACGTTTTTCGAAAAAATTACTCTTAAAAGAAATCGAAGGATTCGATGGGATCCCTTGAATAATATAGGACCTTTTCAATGAGCTTTATATGCATGAGATGCTTGACTCTAGGAAAGTTTGATTGTCCTCACTTCTGTTTACCACATCTTTCCTGTCTTTTATACTATCCATCGTCGATATAGAAATCAATCATCTTAACAACAAATATCCGAAGTAACCGTTTCATAAATGCAGGAATGAATAGATTATCTCGTCAATTTATATTTTCAAAGAGGAAGATTGAGAAAGAGAGAGACAGAGATAAATAGAGAAAGAAAGAAAACATCTTACTGGAGGAAAACATCTTACTGGAGGAAACCATCAAGTTTTCCTCTCTCTCTCTCTCTCTCTCTCTCTCTACTGTTCTAAAATCTTTGCCAAAGAATGCAAAGATTCTTCGAAAGTGCTCCAAATTCTAATAACTGAAAATTAAGAACTTTTTACTACGATTCAAGTACTAATAAGGACTAACTTTACTGAATAATTTATTAATAAAATTTCAGGCTAGAAGGAGAGAGAGACAATAAATTATACAGAATACTTAGCGAAATTATATGGTGAAAGATCTGTTATTGTGTTCGTCACGGTTGAACACTCGAATGAGCGAAAATTCGAACTGGAACCGTTCCAAGAAATGTTTCCTAAAGACGTTGACAAAGATATTGTATAAGTGATATTTTTAGTCGTCGACATGAATTTTCTGATCGTTCTGGATTAATGGGTTCATTTTTTTTCTTCTTCGAAAAATTTCTTTCGACTCGATAAATATCAAGAGACTGATGTTTTCTCGAAAATAAAAATATGCGTGTGCCTGCGCGTGTATATATTTCTTTTTTTCGAAAATATCTTTTCTTTTCGTTTTCTTTTTTTTTTTTTTTTAATTCTATTTTTAAATGTTTCAAATGATTATTTTCAGTCGGTAGCATGAGATTCAATTAGAAAGTCGTTCACCGTATGTATTATTAAATTTAACAAATAAAATCATAACTCGATTCGTATCGATATTCGCAGGCAATCTTCATGACATTAACACGGAAATAAAGAGATACGATATCTGATAAAAATATTGATTGGCATGCTTGTTTTACAGAGTTTATTATTGCTATTATTACTATATTCGTTACGTACCATTATTATCATTATATCATATCGAGACACTGCTCGATTTAAATCAATAAAATTTATCCGAATATTGATAGCAGAAAAACGAAAAAAGAAAACATAGAAATGAATTGTCAGATACTAAAACACATAGGTATTATTCGATTCATTTCGAAACTTTTTTTGCGTAATGAAAAAAAAATGCATTGGTTTATTTGATATTTGTAAACAATTTCATTTTTTTATCATCCCCGTAGTATACAATTTCACATTTCTCTTGTTCACATTTCTCTTTTTGTACGAACAAAAAAGTGGATACTGTTTTCACTGAAAATTCCTATCGAATGCAAAAAGCAAGAGCAACGAGATATCGGATCTTCGATCATAAAAAGGGTTCTTCGGTATCATAAAATCCGAGAAAAATTTTGTTATCCGGGTTAGAGATGTAGGTCATTTTCAGATACGATCGATCTTCCACAGATTACCCTTTTACTCTTTTATACATTTTCTCCTCGTTTTATTACCACGCAAATCTTTGCGATAAATCGAAGAAAATTTTTCAATTCGTTGCTTGTCTTTAAGTATGAACGTAATACTTTTCGAAGCGAATTCAAATTATACGGAATTATACCGATTAAACAAATTCAAAATATGTATTACCAAATTAAAAAAAAAACAAAGAGGAAGAAGAGTTTGTACTAAAAAATAATCAATTTTGAAGATATTTTATAAAAAGCTATGACTACAACAAAAAAAAGCAAAAAAAGAAAGAATCCATTTTTACTATCATACATAAAAGCAAGCACAATGATGATGATTCACTTAAAGCGAAAAGCTCAATCGATTTGTCAATATAGTGAGCGACACGTACTTAGGATTATCAAGGAACGAAAGGAAAAAGTGCATATCCTGTTTTGCGCCGCTTCAAGAGCCACTTCAAATCGCCTCGTCTCTTTTTACAATGAATAGAGGTATACGTAAGTACGTATATGTATATACATGGTGCCCATCCGTAGATGTCCGAGCAAATATCTCGTGACTGGTTGAAGTTACAAGAAAATTTAATAAGAAAAATTTCCACGACTCTGAGTCAGTTACAAAGTGCATGTAAAAAAGTTTTTCTTTATACTATATTTATATTTTTATATCTGAAATATTTTCATATTTTTTATATATTTATATAGGCCACTTGCAATTAAAAAACATGTGTATATGTATATATATGAATAAATTTATATTATACATATAAAAAATGAAAAATTAATCTTTTGTGCAATGTGGATTAGCAATTAATTTTTATTTTCATTTAATTCTAATAAATACATCGAACACGTTATAATACATATTCATTAATCGATAATATCGTTTAATACATTAGTAAATTTCTACAATGACGTAAATTATACAACTTATTGATGTTTATTTAACCTTTTTATGTATACAATATTCTATTTCTACAGTCAATAAATAAAAAAAAAATAAAATAAGACACTCAGTTCTCGAATATTTGTCACGTAGCCAAAGTTATTTTCCAAATCGACGTTGAAAAAAATGTGTTCGCTTATTAACGAGCAATCTATAATTCTTTTTATTTCTCTCTCGATTTTTTTTTTTTTTTTTAATGATGTAATTCCTCTTATTGTATAAATTATAATTTACTAACATTTTAATAAAAAATTATAACTTTTTCTGAATGCAATGCATCGATATAATATTTAGAGATTAATTTTTCTTCTCGTCATCCTTAAATTTTTTTTTATACTTTGCTCGTGACACTGTCTGAATCACCGTCTCACTTGATTTATTTGGATAAGATAATCTCGTGCATAATGAAAGCAATTCTTTTTTCTTTTCTGTTTTTTTTTGTTTGTTTTTTTTTTTTTTTTAAAGAGATCTATGACTATTATTTAATTTTATCTACATTCTAATTTCAGATTTATCTATATCTGCAAATATATTTTTCTGCATTGAACATCAATTAAGGATACAATGCATTGAATTTTTTTTTAAAGAAAAGTAAGCCATCGCACCACGAGTTATCCCATAGAAAGAGGAATTTCTTTCTGACGAAGAAAGTACAATGAAAAACTCCCCTTTCATATCAGCGTGATACAACAAGAAGGATAAAAAGAGTATCTACAAGGAAAAAAAAAAAGATTACCTTTCAAAAATGTTACCGCGTAAACTTCTCGCATTCGAAAAGATTGAAAAGGGCTGTCGCGTTTTATTCGAATCTTGAGATGACTTTTTCACGTCCATTTTCGACTAAAAATATTAATTAAAAAATAAAGTCTTGGTGGAGTGTCGAAAAAGAAATTTATTAGAAAGATTTTGTAATATCGTTTAATCGAAAAAGGGAAAGAAAATATTCTTCGTTTAGTTATGCGAGTTAATTAATATGTATGAACTTGATACCTTGAATGAAAAATAAATTTCTTTTATTAATTATAAGATTTTGCGTAAAAAATTTATGATGCAAAAAAAAAGTGTATATCGTATTTATGAAACTCATGCAAAAATTATAACTGAGAACTTCTATTTCCAAGTACATCGCATTACAAATATAACACTTAAAATATTTTGAAATTAATAAAAGGAATTTATTTTTCATTGCATATATGAAACTAAGTCTAACAACGATAACTAATTACTTCTGATTCAAGCTGAATTACTCTCTTTCTCTCTCTTATTCTCTCTATCTATCTATATCTTTATCTCTTATTCTTTATATATCTATATGATAGACACATAAAGAATTTACGATGATGAAATACTTTATTACAATATCTTCTAGATTGCACGAAGTGGTAAAACTATGCATATGGTCGGCCACTTAGTAATAAGTGATTCCAATGAACTATTATATTGAGAACTACACTATTATATTGAAATCGATTTTTCTAGGAATTCTAAAAATTCTCTTTCAATCCACTTCGCTATGAATTATTAGAGATCTATCGAATAATGTATAAATTATTTTAAATGAGAACAATGTCTGTTCTATCAGGATGAAAGCTTCTATCAAAATTTGAAGTTGTTAACGTTAATTAAAAAAAAAAAAGAAAAAAAATTATATTCAATAAAAATTAAACGAATGTATTTTCTTTTACTTAGAAAGAAGGAGAGAAGAAAGAAAAAATCTTTTGAATCTCTCAAGATAAAGTTGATAAATAATATCAAAAATAAACAATATATATCGACAAATACGTTCCCGAAGATTAATCCAATTCGCCTATCTATCGAAAGGAAGATGCAACAGGTAGAAGAAACTATATTACCTTAATACACAGATCTATGTTACCTTAATACACAGTACAAAGCGAACGTAATTCGATTTCAATTAGGAAAAACAAACAGAAAACGAGAAACAATTTCGATATCTCGACGTACCAAATGTGTCTATCGAAGCGAACGAGAAAGTTTATACACAATTAAACCGCAAATACTATATAGGTACGAAATTGGTAATTGGTTGACAATGCAATTCGGAATGTCACGATTAGTTGGAAAATCAATTGAGAATGTGTGCGTGTGAGTGAAACGGAAGATAGTCAAACCATGGGAATGCGAGCTATCGCGAAGATCATTGATTAATCTTAACGAGATTATCCAATTAGACGTCGAATGTACCATGTAGCGCGTGCCATGTACTGTCGCTTTACTTTTGATCGGACCTATGTATATATATATATATATATCCACGTATGTACGTGACATTTGATTCAAATGTTGTGTACGAGATCTATAGATCTACTCTCTCTCTCTCTCTCTCTCTCTCTCTCTCTCCCTCTCTCTCTCTCTCTCTCTCTCTCTCTCTCTCTCTCTCTCTCTCTCTCTCTCTCTCTGTATCTCTCTTCCTCTCACATACATGACACGCACGCATACGCACCCACAAGAGTAACTTAAAGTAGAAACTTATTGACAAAACACATACTATTACATTATTTCACGTGACATTCATGAACTCTATGATGATGTTTTATGACAGTATTATTAATACTATTTTATGACGTAAACTTTTAGAAAATCTATATAAAATGCATTTCCCACAATCCTTGCTCTTGCTTCTATTGCGTGATCGTGTTCTGTATTCTATGATTTGTGTTCTATAGTTCTTGATTCGTGATTTGTGAATCGTGAATGTAAATCATGAATTGCGAATAGAACCGTTTGTTATGAAAGTGGTGTAACTCTATTATTTGAACGAAAAATAAAACGAAAAAAGAAAAAAGAAAAAAACAAGTTAAAACTTAATTTGTTTGTTATTTAATGTGAACTTTTTACTTATGAGCAATTTACAAGAAAGATTTAAAAACATTCTTATATATCTTGGTTAATGTAAGTTTCCTCTTTAAATGAAATTGCAAAATCATTTGTTATGAAAATGGTGCAGATCCACTTTCTGCAAAGTCTAATTAAAAAATAATAAATTTTGTTTATACGAAATGAGAAAGTGAGGATTTCGTTTAACGGAAGCTCTACAAAATGCAGTTCTAAGAAGGCAAAGAACACTGATGAAAAAAAGATAAATTGAAGTTTCAAATATGTTGGATGAGGCTTCCAACAAAATCGATGAAAAAAAAAAGAAGGCGGAAATTTAAACGGAGATAGAGTCAGAGACAGATATAGTAACAGATATAGTGACAGAGAAAAAACAGAGAGAGAGAGAGAGAGAGAGAGAGAGAGAAATAGAAAAAGAAATGTAAAAGCAAATATCGTTAGAAACATGGATGAAAATTAATTGAATCGATAAATATGATCGCAATTGAAGGAAATTACGGTAACGAGCATTACTCTTTTACCTCTAACGGAATTACTTATCGTCCAACACGAAACGACACATTTCGCATCGTACGAGTTTCTCGATGATTCGTCGACTAACAAAGTATACGGCCAATCATTCAATAGAACATAACGCGAAGAATCGCTTACGTGAACAGTGGTGCTCAAATTCTAATCTTTTATATTACGACTTTTTTCGAATTTTTTCTCTTTAAAAAAAAGAAACAAAAAAGAGAACAAATATATTTAATAAATAAATAATAAAACAAATAATAATAATAATAGATACATATATATATATGTATGATGTATGTATGTATGTATGTATGTATGTATGTATGTATGTATGTATGTATGTATGTATGTATGTATGTATGTATGTATGTATCTATTACGAGAGAGAGAAAAAGAGAGAGAGAGAGAGATAACGAATATACAACAATGTATATTTCTGACGTGATCTAATTTAAAATATAGGAAATCTTTTTTCTCGACAGAGAGAAAGAGAGAGAGAGAGAGAGAGAGAGAGAGAGAGAGGGATCGCGTTACACGGTTTATAACTCCGTCAACGAGAGATACAAGAAGAGATATACGAAGCGAGAGGCAAATAATTGAAATTCCGTCACCACCGCAACGTAACGTACGATGCCTTCGAGGGATGAATTAATGGTCGTCGCAAGAGATATCCCGTTTTCTTCATCTTTTGATTCCATCTTTTCATGGTTTTCTCTATTTAATATCTCTTTGTAATAATATTTATACGAAATATTCATTCGACACGATGAAATTTTTGTACATTCTATCGACAATGTTCCATTGTAATCGATGGGCGATATTAAACGAAAGGAAAACAGAAAAAAGAAACAAATAACAAAAAAAAAGGAATATTTACAAGTGGTTTCCATCGGCGAAAAAAAAAATATTTCCAGTTGAAAACATATGATAGAATCGGTTATCACACTGTCAAGAGTTACACGGAAAAAAAATTAATCGATATTTTCCATTGGAAACTTATCTCTGATCGCGTCTTTTAAAAAGGAGTTAAAGTTTTCATTCACAAATGATCGATAGGTTAATCAAAATATATTCAGGATCGATCAATGATATCGAATATTCAGTGACGCGCTCCTTAACCTTCTTTCTATTCGTTCTAAAATCGTGCGAATAAAGGCTTTGATAATTTCGTTCGTGAAGGATATGGAATAAGAAAATTCAAGTTGGGTCGGCAAAGGATTTATAGCGGAATTGTCGAAAGCTAATGCGATATGAAATGGTGATGGGGCGGAATAGAGTGGGTGGTAGAGAGAGACAGAAAAAGAGAGAGACAGAGAATACAAGAAAGAGAGAGAGAGAGAGAGAGAGAGAGAGAGAGAGAGAGAGAGAGAGATAGGTTGATATATAAGTTCCTTCGCTTACTTTACATAAATCAAAAGACACCCCTTTTACGGAAACGTAATTCACTGTCTTGTCTACGTTCTTACCACCCTCTAGGCACTTACTCGAGAAAAAAAAATATAGAAGCGTCGAAATGACTTATTTCATATCCTCCGTTCCATTGGAACGATTTAGACCTTAATCCTTAAACCTCGGAATAATGAGATACTTAGTAAACTTTTACGATAACTTAGTAAAATTTTATTACGATAAATACCTACACAAAATTAACATATTTATTATCGATCGAAAACTAAATATTACCTTCGAAATTATTTCAAACAATATTCTCTCGTGTCCTCTTTTTCTTTCCTTTTTATTTTTCTTTCTTTTTATTCTTCTATTCATATATCCTTAAACATAGAATTATTCTTTCAACCTTCTTTCACAAATATTTCACATTACTTTAAAAGTTTACTGTTGTACATAACTCAATGAAGAAAAAGAAGAAGAAGAAATGGAAGAAGATCGTTCCACGGTTGACGAGAATGGCAATAAAATAAAGAACGTATGGTGTTTTCTTCGTTAAAAGAGAATCTTGGTAAGAATGAGAGAAACTAAGCGAAAAAAATCTTTTTGAGAAAAGTCACGTACGCTGTGATTTACGATCTAAGGTAAATGGAAATACATACTTATACGGTATGTCTCAGGGAAACTGATAACGTTGGAATTATATATATTTTGAAGAAAATTATATGTGATAATACTTAAATTTATTCGTGTAATTTAATAGTACAAATTATTACATTGAAAATTAACATAATCCAAATTTATTTCTTGAAGATATCTTACAGGTCAGCTTCATCTTTGCGTAAACATTTCCTACAATCTCTTAATGATATTTTATATGGTTTAACATTTCAACAAGAATGTTGGCGATTTTCTCTCGGAATTTGGCTTTCGGTTCTTCGGTCGTAACAAGTAACATAACTGCAATGCATCTGGCATTTAAGGTGACCTACATAAAAAAAATCACACCCTGACACAGGTCAGATAATCATTAAGAGATCGCAGGAATGTCATTACGCTTCGGATAAAGCTCACCTGCAAAATAATAACCCAAAAAATAAATTTGTAATATTTTGATTTCAAATGGTATATTTTGTAATATTAAATTTTATGAACAAAAATTTATTATCAAATATTATTCTCTTACAAATATTTATATTCTAAAAACTTTTAGTTTCTTTGATACACTCTGTATATACTTGTCCTATATTTAAAGTCAATTTGAAAAATTCACAACTTCTTTTTTTCAAGATATGATGTTCACTTTAACGATACATATATACATATATATTTAAAACAAAAATAGTCTTCCTATGATATATACATATATATATATATGTGTGTGTATGTGTGGGTGTGCAAAAAAAGATAAGTTTGCTGTACATATCCTAGAGTTAACACTTTCTTCGAATAACTTCATTCAACTTCATTAAACTTGTTCAACGAAGAAGAGCTATATCCTATCAAGAGATACAGAATTGCTATTTCATCGGAGCTCAGACGTGAGCATAAAGAAACTTGAAATGAAAAAAGTCGCAACCCTAAAGCAAGTACATATAAAAATAAAAGAGCAAAAGAAAAAAGTTACCGTTGCCTAGAGATATAACATCGACAAAAACGAGATAATTCGTAGGCATTACGTAAAATCGATTCTTCGATTACGTAATGATGGAGCTCAGTTATATTTTCATTCGTGACTCTAACTGACTAAACAATACTTAATAATTAAATTAAAAAAATTCGTTTAAGCGATTTTTCGAAATTCGACAAATCACTTATTAAAACGAATATTTATATTTTCACGTCGAAGATAATCAAAGAAGAATTTCTTTTTCTTATCTTCAATAAATACAAACGCATGAAGAATTCGATATTATTTTCATTCATGACTGACTGAACAATAATAAAGAAACAAAAAAAGAATTATTTTATTAATCGTTCAAAATACGATGGATCATCTAAAAGGAATTTGTATATTTTTAAATAGAGGAAAATTCAAAAACATTTCTCTTTGTTTATTCCTCTTTAGGTATAAAATTTAGAGATTTAATATTTTCACGAAAAATACCGACACACGCGAGGCGATCCTTTAGTATAATTAAAACTCATAACAACGTCCTCTGGCATCGGATCGCACCAGTGCATCCTGTCAAATTTAATAACGTACTCATGCTGTCGAGTGTCAAACATTCACGGGAATTCTGCTGCTAGGTAAATGGTACTTGCCTGCGAAATTAGATGATGAACGAAAATCGTTTGAAAATGCAAATTTTGCTAATAATATACTAATTATCAATAATCTCGCGCTCTCTCTCTCTCTCTCTCTCTTTCTCTCTCTCTCTCTCTCTCCCTCTCTCCCTCTCTCTTTCACTCTCCTTCTATATGAAACATTACAAAAGTAAAATAAAAATAATCTCAATTTTTTTTCTTTTCTACAAAGGAATGATTTAAAACGAACATATTTTTTATTACTTTTCGTTACCTTCACCGGTATACAGAAGATGATCAAAAGAAGATCAGCAGTAGCTAAACCACCAAGAAAAACATTTGTAGGGGTTGCAGGTAATGGTCTTAATCTTGGACAAAGCGTCGAGGCAATGATGACTACATTTCCTAGAAAAAAGAAAATCAAAATAACTTTATTACCGATTATGAGAGTTAAATATTATTATACGAGGCCCTGTCGTATTGATATTTACGAGAGGAATTTATCTGGGCGAATGGGAATTCGTGTGAAATGGCAGCTTTAATACCTCCCATTCGAAATACTAACACTACTACTACTATTAATGCTATATTCGTAGAAAGTTCAATGGAAATAACGATATAGCGTACAAACGTCATCAAAACAACTTGTATAAAATATCGAAGTTCATTGTCAATATCTCATTTACTATGGAAGTTTCATAATAACATATTTCATCAGGATAATATATATCAATTATTTATGATCCGATTTTATCATTAAAAATTGAACTTCGATAATGATATTTAATTAATTGTACGACTAATCTTAATTAATGATACTTATCGAAACTCTATTCAAAGCTGATTAATCAAAATTGTCTAATAACTATGATATATCTATTCGTTTCGAACGTATTTAAATATTTACGAAATGGAAACGAATAAGCCAAATTTTTCTTATCTACGTTTTTATTAATGAACTATAGATTTTCTTACTAATTATAATAGAATAAGAAAGTACTTGACGTATATAATTTGTCATTAATTAGTTCAAGAAAGTGTACCTTCCATTTGCAAAATTTTTATGGTTGATTTATGCTATATTAAAATTTTTTCCTTTTCTCACATAATTTATTTTCTTTATCTTTTGTTTTTCTTTTTCCTGTAATATAGGAGATACAAAATTACTTTTTTATTTAATCTTAATCTCCGAGTAATGAATATTTTAATTGAAATTTCCAGTAGGATTTGCTAATAATTAGATTTTAATTAACACTCACCTATTAATCCAAGAAAAAAGGTCGAGGAATAGACAACGAGAACTGGAGCCAGTTCCTTCCATCTGAATTTATAGAAGGACTCGTTCATATCATAATCGGGGAACTTAATCAATGTTTCATTTGTCACATTGAACGTCATTGCGATCGATTTTCACTATTCGCGACACTTCAGAAGTAAATTAGATCGACCAGTGAAATAGTTTTCTATTTTCTTGTGTAACATTCCCGATTATTTAAACTCAAAGATCAAAATCACCGAACAGAAAATTTTTCTCGTTTTTTTCGACATCGTCTCGTTTAATATTCATTCGATATATGTATTTTACAGAAAACTCTTGTATGATGTATTTAAAAAATAATACTTTAATCCCCGGTCCACGACTCGCATCGATGCATTTTCGGTTATTGGATTAAGAAAAATTTCTATGAAAAAGAATTTGTATTACGGATTAATTTTCTATAATCTTATTTTTCCGCGCAAAAAATTTATACACCGTGAAACTTATATAATTTACACTTACTTCGAATTATTAATTAAAACTTATATTACAAGTTAGATTAGATATAAAAATGATATTACAAGTTCTATTTATATTAACGCAAAATTTATATCATAATCACGAGTTATAAATTATATTACAACTTACATTTTAAAATAACTAATATTATATTAATTAATATTATATTAACCATAACATATGTACTTGGTACATCGAATATGTATAAAAAATTAATGTTCTAATAACGAAACTGAAATGAAACTTCAAATATACACAGGTACGTATGTATGTACGCAAGTATATGACTCAAAAATTACATAACGTTATAAAAAGTTAAAAGAAGAAAGAAAAGAAAAGAAAAAAAAAGTAATGACGACGCAACTCTCATCGGGGATAACTACGTTCTGGTCGCGACATTTTCGAAGTACGAATAAAAAAAAAGAGAACAAAAAAAAACAAACAAAAAAGAAGCAAATTAAAAAGAAAGAAGAAAAAACGAAAATGAAATAGATACACAAAATCCGTAATAATGACGGTAATTGGAACGAGGTCGCACTTAATACAAGCAAGAGAGAGTTCACAACTTCAATAAGAGATTTCGGCTTCAATTCGACGCGGCTTTGGCGTCACGTTTCTCACATTACGTAATGATTTGTTCATTCGAATGAATATATTCATTCATGCTTCTGTTCGATTCGATAGTGTAAATCAATTCGCAAACTCTCTAAGTTATTCTTTAACACAGACTATTGTTACTCCAACATGAAACATTGCTCTGTAACAAGATTCTACAACATAATAGAACAAACCGAATTCTAGCAAAACCAAGCGAGAAATTTCACTTTACAAAGTACTCGATAATGTTATTTCATTTGATATCAAAGTGAGATTAGGTTTCTCGAGAATGCTATTGTGTTCAAATGAAAACGATTTTACTCTCTCTCTCTCTCTCTCTCTCTCTCTCTCTCTCTCTCTCTCTCTCTCTCTCTCTCTTTCTGTCTCTTATATTTACATCGTAAAAATTCAATCGATTGTACATATATGAATAATTACTTTCCACATTTTCAACAACCATCGTACTTCGCTAGAAATTCAACGATACATACGATTTTATAGTGAATAATAAAGAGAAAGAGAGAGAGAGAGAAAGAGAGACATATAAATTTATCAATAAAACATATGTCATTGATAATCGATGCATGACTTTCTCGAAATAAACAAAATGAAATTGCAATCGACGTATTTACATAAAAGAACCATTTTAACGGGTCATTTACTCGAAATATACTAGACAAATCCATCTCGAGAGCATTACGTATGAGGTTTGAAAGCTGTGCTTTAATCCCTTGAATGCTCTGGCTCGTATACCTCAGATGGATTTGCTTCTACAGAAATGCTTCGCGTTTCCGTAACGATACCTACGCAGAAATCAATGCAATATCGGAATCTGTTTCATACGTAGATATACATATGTATGTACATATATGCATATTTGTATTATATATATATATGCATTACCTACAACGTAGATATGAAAAAGAAAGAGCGAGTAGATTTCTGATTATATCGTACTACCACTGACGTTTAACGATTAATTACTAAGTGACATCAATATCAAAGGAATCAACTATGTGCATATACATATATATACATATGCATAAGTATATATTGCTTACATATGTAAATATGTACACGCATGAGAAGAAGAGAGAGAAGGAAAGAGTAAATTTGTGATTACATCGTAATACTACTAACGTCTAACAATTAATTATTATGTGACATCAATATTAAAGAAATCAACTACGTGCATATATACATACGTATATATGTACATTATCTACTTATGTAAATACATACGTATTAGAAGGAAAGAGAGAGAGAGAGAGAGTAAATTTCTGATTGCATCGTAGTACCATTGACGTCTAACGATTAATTACAATATGACATCAATATCAAAGGAAGCAACTACGTACACAAACACATACACGTACCCATATATATATGCATATACATACGTAAGTACGTACTATGTATGAGAAAGAAAAAGAGAGAGAGAGAGAGAGTAAATTTGTGATTGCATCGTAGTACTACTAACGTCTAAGGATTAATTACCACGTGATATCAATATTAAAGGAATCAACTATATATATATATATATATATATATATATATATATATATATTATTTATACGCAGGTAAGTACACACATATGTACGAGAATGAAAGATAGAGCAAATTTGTGATCGTATCGTAATAACATCTATCAAGGAATTAAAATGTGACATTAATATTAAAGAAATCGATCAATGGGAAATATAATACCAAAGTATTCTTTATCCAGCATAAAAATGACTTCAAGTAATAATACAAAACTGTTGGAAAAATTTTTAGAAAGAAAAAAGGAAGAAAGGAAAACATAAATAATAGAGTCAGCAATTGTTCGTTATAATACATTATTCCTTGTACGGAATCACTTCGTAGATAAAGTTCCGATTTCAGTTGAAATTGTTTCAGTACTTTTTATACTCTTTTAACCTTATATTTTCTACATCATGTTTAAAAGTGCAAAAGGAAAAAGTAAAAGTAGGAGAAAGAAAAATAAGAGAAAAAGGAAAGTGAAGAGCGAAAAAGTAATTGAGTGAAGACAAGCGACGAGCTTGAGAATCGTTCTTCTTCAAAGTCAAGGGACCAACGTAAAAGTTATAATAGAGACTTTAGTTCAATCTAAAATTATCTACTTCGAGTGTAAAATGTCTTTTCCGATAATCGACAAAGTGATATATTTTTTTGGCCAGTAACAATGTATTTGAAATATCAAAAGTATATATTACAAATTATTTATCTCGAACGATCGATAACAGATATCATATTGTTAAATTACTTTATTAACTATAGAGAAAATGATCCTGTGTTACATTCAAATCCAAAGTAAAAATAATAAAAGGGTAAGAAAAAAAATAAAAGTCATTAGATGTTAAGAATATCGAGAAAAAAGTTCGAATGAGAAAACATCTGATAAAGCTCGTAATTGGGGATTACAACAGAGGATAAGAAGACCTTATTAGATGAACTTTGTAATATCCGATCGGGTCATAATGGCTTTAACGTTAAATCTTAATTTCAACAATTTTCTTTGAATTTCCTTTCTTTCTTACCGATCTGCAGAATAAACTTTAAAACAAAAAAATAAAAATAAAAGAAAAAACACTAAAGAAAGAAAAAGCAGATTTTTATATGACTTTTATATATATCATATTTCATTTATTTATATAATTACTTTATGATCGTTCCGTCTTATTTATATGATCTTTTGAATAAAACGTTATTTCTCATTGATCGAAAAAAATTTGTAAGAAAGATGTTCGTACGGATCTTTCAAAGTATAAATAAAAGAAAGAAAAAGAACATTAGACGAGTACTTGGACATCGTGATTAAAAAAAAAAAAAAGAAAGAAAGAAAGAAAGAAAAAAGAAAAAAGAGAGAAAAGAATGGAGAAGAAATAGATGAGAGAGAAAAAAATGTAATCAATTTCTCTCGAGCAACAAAAAGAAATCGCTATTTTGACTGACGATAATCTCTATCATCGAAATTTCTGCTAGAATCTCGATCAATTGGCATCCAGCCCGTAACTATCTCTCTCTTTCTCTTTCTTACTTTCACGATGGCGTAATTCGAAACGGAAATGAATTCATAGCACCGCACGTTCGTTGGGAGTTTCTTTTACGAGCCTGGGGTTTACGAATCTCTTCGACAATGCGGTAAACCTTATCGTACAAATATTTGTATGCAAAATCTTCTGAAAACATAAATATCTTAATCACGATACGGAGAATGTGAGGAACGAGAGATCTTTCGAGTGAAGATATTTATAGCCGATGGATTGAATGATTGTGATTGCGGCTTTGCTAGATGTAAATGTATATTGCAGTGTAAACCGACAATAATATAGCTTATTGCCGTTAATCCGTCTAAATTTGATATCTTTTACTTGTATATCTATATATTTGAATTATTAAATAAATTAATTTATTAATTTATATTCAAAGATTAACGTTTGTTAATAATATAATTTATATTTAGTATCGTATAGTTATATATTGTAAGTGCATACTTTAATCAATCCTATAACTGAAGCCTGTATATTTTAAAACAAGTATTCTTATGTTATTACTATAAATTTCACGTTATATAATATTTGTTTAAAAAGGAAAAAATGAATGTTTTACGAAGTATCAGAAGTGTAGTTATTATAAAATATAACTATCCTTAGAATATATATATATACACACACACAAATATACACACACATCCCACATACGTAGGTGCATACTACGTAAGTATGACGAACTACATTCATCTCTTTCAATCTAGTCGTATGTTGGAAGCAACGCAGAAAATAAACAAATGACGTAGAAAGTACATGAAGGAGGCAACCCATTGAAAAGTACACCTTTTAACATTGGCACACTCCGAATAGAAGCTTGCTATCTCGCTAACGACGATATTTTCATTTCACCTACGGACCATTGCTTTTCGCGAACGAGCGACGCTATGTCGATTTAAAAATTCGTCCGATTCGGAAAAAAAAAAGAAAAAAAAAGAAAAAGATAGAACAAAAATTTACAACTAAAATTCCATCGATTTTTCACAACTTCCTGTTCGATAATCGTGACACGCGAGCTATGGATAATGCGCCATCGTGATTTATACTCCTAAACAAGTAACACGTGCCAGCTATAACTTTGTATTTATAGGATACTCACAGATGACCATGCACCTTTGTAAACATATGCACTGTCAGAACGTTCATAACGAAAACTCTACTATCGGTGATGGAAACGTTCACACGGATTTAGATCGACGCACACATTCGTAAACTTCTTCAAAATTTTCATACATTTTCCTTTTTTTCCTTTCTCTTTTCTTCTTCTTTTTTTTTTACGTATAAATTTAATTAAATCTCTATAACTTTATGTAATCTTCAAGTCACATACTAATAATACTTTTGTACATAATTTTTAATTTCGTTATATAATAATGTAATTTTTCATTTGTTCGACATAAAATTAAACTTCTCTATTACTTCGTATTTCAAGATTAATATTTGCTAAGTAAATATAAGTTTTACTTGCTATTGTTATACGAATATAAATTATATAAGTTTTTTATATTATATGATTTCTTGCTAGACGTAACAAAAAAATTTTTTATATACAGAGGGTTAAGTTTATCTATGTATAAATAATAAAACCTATATAAAAAATTTCTTACGTTATTCTTCTTTGTTTTCTTTTCCCCTCGAATAGAATCGAACGAAAGCAAAGAAAGAAAAATAAAAAGCAAACGAGATCTTCTTTCTTCGAATAAGTATGAATGTACACATACGACGATCTTTCATCTTTTACTCGAATTTCATCATCGATATGCTTGGATCTATGGAATCGATGTATGTACATACAAACCCGTGATTTATAACCGCAAACAGGTAGCACGTCCCTGAGGTAAGTCTATATACGATCCTATTTATGGGATATCCAGACATAGCATCAACCGATTTCTGTAATCACTATACGTGTGAACGACTGTATCCATCGCTAACCGAAAACGATCGAGATCGAATGGAGAATAGATCTTTATATAAAGTTATTATAAAAATGTATGTATGTGTGTGTATATGTATATATACGTATTGTGTGTGTCTACGATCTCAATCTCGAATAAGAAAAAATTTTCATATAAAGAATATTAAAAAAAAATAAAATAATTCATTTTTTTATAAAATGATCCCCTTATCCTCTACCCCTTCGTATATTGATCTATCGATAATCCAATATGGTAATACATGTAGATACTTTTAATATTTTGTTGAGTATGAAATGAACTTTATGAAGAAAGGAAAATCGTTTAAGCAAACATTATTACGATGGAGAAATGCAAAAAAAAAGGAAATGAGATATTCGTGGATGATCGTTAATTTTATCTCTATCGGAAGGTAGACAGAACGATTCTAAATATATCTTTGTGAGGTAGAGAGACAGTAATTAATTCGTATATACACTTCAATGTATGATTCTATCCAAGTTCTATAAATGTTATCGCTGTCATGGTTAAACCGCGAACAAGCAAGCAAGCAAGCTAGTTGCTATAATATATATATATATATATATATATATATATGTCTCTCTCTGTATTCCTAATATATATACTTTATATATATATATGTACTATATAGTATATTTATATTATATATACCTATATAAAACATAATATTTTATATATATAAAAATATATATATGGATGTACGTACGTACGTACGTATGTCTGTACATATGTACGATGAACGTATTAATGTATATATGATTAAACGTATCAAATGGAACTCATCGTCTGCACGTAACGGATCCAGTTGAACGTAACAAAGTAATCGAGAGTCTTAATCGACTAGTCACGTCTCGAAGGTAGTCTAGGCTTTGGAGCAATAGCTGTAGAAACGATACATATTTCCGATCAATACAATGGCGCAAAAGCTGCGTTCGCGCGATTAATTTCAAGCATCGCGTCGTATCTCTCGTCCTTTGTTCGACGAATCGGACTAGCGAATCGCACCGATAAACTAAACTAAACTCTGTCGAGCTGCCTTTACATACATACTATACATCCATCTAAATTCGATCGAAAGTATAATTCTCTATGCAGAACGTTTAATAGATCGGAAAATCTTCCGATTTTCTTTTCACGAGAAAAAGAGAAAGAGAGATAAAACATCTTTATCTTGATTCATCACGACACCGAAATTTTTAACTATCAGAATACTCACGAGTTTTTCGAGAACGAACATAATAATCGTTCTTAATTTTCAAGAAGCAATCGAGAAAACGAGAAAATGTTCTCTTTATCGATCCAAACATTTTTTTCTTCAATTTTTTTTTTCCTATATAAAACATGTGAAAAGACTATCGTTATTTAATTCGAACATGTATATTTCATTTTTATTTCGCCCTTTACTTTAGATAATACCCATGCGTTGTTATTCAATGAAATCTTTTTTCTTTTCTTTTTTTTCTTTTTTCTTTTACTTCCTGTCTTATCATCTAACGTTTACTCCTATTGTAAAGCTCAACATATACGTATTTTTACTTCCTACCGCCCAGACCTCTTTTCATCGTATCCACAAATTCATGTCCATATTTTGAACAACGTTTCGTAAAAACTTTATAACGAGACTCGAGATTTCTTTTCAGTATCTCGCTACAGAAAAACACACGCAATTATAAATAAAACGAATCTCATTCATCCTCTAGTTCTCTTTTTTAATGTGTTGTGCGATGGAGAGGAAAATTCTCTCTCTCTCTCTCTCTCTTTCTCTCTCTCTCTCTCTCTCTCTCTCTCTCTCTCTCTCTTTACGAATGAAAAAGCACGATGTACATTTCGACAAATCCTTTGTTATTTCACTGTTTTCTTTAGCTTAAGAAAATTTACGATTTATTTCTCTTATTTTTATTTATTTCTTTTTCTTTCTTTTTTTTTCTTGGTGAAAATTTTATTGAAAATTGATTTTTAAAGAGATCGATATAAGAAAGTAATTCGTTCGATAGTCGTTTGCTCGAATTTTATTATTTCTTTTTCTAACGAATGATCAAATTGTAAGATAGAACTTGCTAAACTTTAATGAACATAGACCTACTTTCGAGAACGGTAACTTTACGTGATCCAGTTAAAGGTGTAATTACTATCGAGAGTTGATAGATAGACAATTCAAAAGTAATTAGATTTATGAGCTGAGAGATACTGGACAGAAAAAAAAAATAATTGTCATGTGATTTTTAATTGAATCAACTTAGAATTGTTCAACCTACGATTCACGATGAGTAAAACTCTCTTAATGAACGTGTAAGCTCTTCTCATATTTCAATATTTAACACAACCTACGCGCTTTTGGAGTCTCTGATCTGAGGTAATCGATAACGAATAAGAGTAAAGTTACAAAGAAACGAACAAGTGTCAGTTGCAAAGGAAACTCTAACTAAATTTTTTTTATATCTAAAGTATCAAGATGTAGTAGATATTTCTTTTAGCGATCCATCAAAAAAAAGACGTTACTTCCTCGAGATAAAATAATTCGATTATATTTACACAAGCTGATGTATATCGACGATATATAAAAACTAGTCAAAATGTGAAAAATTGTACGTATAAAATCTTTTAAATACTTTCGATGTGCGTATCTCTCTTAATCCTTTTCTAACGAAATTCTCTTTAATGTGTGCACATATACGCATAAAAAAATCTTAAAAATATTATATATGTATACAATTTAATAATCTAATATTTTTTCTCCCCTTGTAAAAAGATAGAAAATTTAACAAAACACCGTATTTCACTTCAACCCTTTTTTCGTACTGAAAACTTCACTAAATTTGCATTACACTTTTGTTTTCTATTCAAGATTTTTCAAACTTTTATGAACCGAAAATCATATTTGAAAATAGTAATTTTTCACGATCTATTCGAAAGTGTAATTAATGTCAAGAGTTGATCGATAAGCAATTAAAAATTAATTTGATATTGATCTAAGAGCTGAAAGAAACTAAACAGAAAAATAATAATTCTCATATGATCTTTAATTGAATCAATTTTGTATTGTTCATCCGACGATTCTCGATGAGTAAAACTCTCCTAATGAACTCTTATATTTTAATATTCAACTCGAACCCTTAGTACTCTTATATTTTAATATTTAACGTGAATCACATTTTAGAAATTTATTTAAATACATTTCTATGAGTTCTCTAAATATATATATATATATATAAATTGTATAATAGAATAGAATAAAACAATATATATATATATATGTATATGTGTTATTCTATTCTATTGTTTACCGAAAAATTTAATCGACTTAATAATTTCCATCGACGAGTAAAGAATAAATAATAATTGCCTTATTTAAAAGAGAAAAAAAGCAAATGAAAAAGTTCACTGTCACAATCGACGTATTCTTTTTAACACGAAGTTTTATTCACTTTTTGTCCTTTTCTTTTTTTTTTTTTTGTTCAATCCTAATTCGAGAGAATCATTCAGTCCTCTCTGTGGACCACCGCGAAGCGTCTCGACGAAGCCGTATCTATAAACTGAAACTGAATCGAGCCATGCGACCGAAGAAGAAGCCGCCAAGTCGAGTACGCTCGACTACGTCCGGAGAGAGCCGAAAATCACCGAGATCTTTTCTACTACATAATAATACCTTACTCGGATCATTTATTTCATTGTTTCATATTTATATTTTTTGTCATTTTAACATACGACTGTTTATTTTCATATTTTGAAATTTATCCAAATAATAATATCTTCGGATTTTTTTTATGTATCCAAAAGAAAAATAACGTCGAAATGTTTAATACAAGATGGATCAAAAATTCTTATCTGGGCCAAAAGTTTCTAGGCGATTTTATAATAATTATAATTATAATAATAATGTATATAATCCTTTTTTTATCCAGAATGCAAAATTACGAAAGAATAGGAAATTCTCTATAATCGAAAAACAACAATTAGCCTCGAAGAATCTCGAAAAAAGTAATTGATTTTTAAAATCCCTTAAGGACTGTTAGGCAGCCCTATTTAATCAAAAACTCCGATATTATTCATTGGTCAACCAAATAATTTGTCAATCTTTTATCATGCTAATATGACACTTACGATGAGTCATATCGTACTACTATACGTTTACTACGAAGCTTCTTCTCTCGCGTCATTAAAATAGGTTGCTCGGAACGTTTGTTATCCTTACAAGTTTATCCACACAACCCTTTAAAGCTGCTACAACGTAAAAGACAAACATACTTACAAAGTTTCATACATATATACATGTATACGCGTCACTTTGTAAGTTAGATCGAGCTAGACAAGTTTTAAACAATTGGTAAATAACTCTCCTCTTAAAGTAATCAAATGTAAAGTAAAAAAGAAAAAAGAAAGAAAGAAATAATTCTTGAGAAATTGAAATGAAAGGATTGTATGTGATTAAATTGAATGACGTTAAAAATAATGAAGTACGTATTTCGTTCGAACGAATGTTGCAAACAAGATTCTTCGAAGTAATCGAATAAAAAAGCTCGTTAATAGTTTGAACTTGTTTACTCGATAAGTTACTTACAAGAATATAAACGGTAACCTCATCGGTGTAGAACGACCAAAGTAAACGTCCAAGTAATAGCAAGGTGAGTAAACGAGAATTATGTGGCGATTTTAACGTCAATTAAGGGGGTAACTTAAGCAATACCTCGAAAATGGATGAAACCCTATTGTAAATGCGTATGTTCGTTCATATTAATTATAAAAGACCACGCCTTTCAACCCTTTAGAATATAACGCATTTATACCGTATATATTTGCCTCGACATTAAACATGACATAGACGAATCAAATTGATGTTTAGGTAGTCTTGTTTACAACTATCGTAAACAAAAGGAAGCTATTTTATTACGACTCACTTTAACAACATACGGAAACTTAATTTAACTATAAGTCTGTGATCTTTCTATCTCGAGCTTTATCGTAAATATTTTCATAAGCATAATCCTGTGGAGAGAGAAATCCATGTACATAGATATATTTGCGCGAAAGACTTGAATCTCTATTTCAAATTAAATCTTTCGTTAAACTAAATATCGCTGAATGAATATTATACGAATGCTTTGGAAAAGCGACAAAAGTACGCCATCTTGTTCGATGTTAATCTACAAGCAACAAAATCGTCATTACCGACAGAGATTATTTTATTCTCTCGTTGATAAAAACGTAGAGGATATGCACGAAGAAAAAGGATATGCACGATCTAATCGTACCATATTTCAATAAAAATATTTCATAAGTTTCATTGTTAGGGATAATCAACTATATACAATGATCGAACGCAATATACTATATGAAATAATATTTTCTACGTAAATCGAGAGAATTCGAACTGTTCACAAGTTGTATTGGATTTACTAATAAAGATAAAAACTTAATTATACTCTAAATCCATACTCACCGATTATTGTACGTTATCTCGATCGACGAACACATAGTTATCTTTATTGTTGTCTTCCGACATCAACAATAAAACTTAAAAATCGGAAAATCACAGACAAAGTTTCGAAGGAAGGACAAAAAGATAAACGTTCATATACCACCGGTATCAAATTCATACACCTATTAATCGTTTTTAATTTTTATAAATATATGACAAACTTTGGAATTTATATATCGTAATAATTTTATTCGTGAATATTATTTTTTATTTATCGTATTTTTTAAGGCTATTTACTATTACTATATTAACAGAAATATAGCGTCGCTAAAGTCATATGAAACGGCGGGAATTTTTAAAAGCTGATAGAATCGCAACAGATGGCGACATCGTGCTCGCGGGTCTGTTCTATAGTGAAAAATGGCCGGCGTCAGCGATTGTTTCAGCATTGGAAGTACGGTGGCCTGTAAAACTTGTTACAACAAGGAGATCGAAGGAGAGGTGCTGGCATTTGACCCGCAAACAAAAATGCTGATCTTGAGTATCCTTTTAGTAAAAAATTTCTATATCATATTAACAAATCACATGTCAACCGAGAACCGTCTCGCTGTACCTTCAACACTACCAGACAGAGTGTAAATAATTTAAGATCGACTTATGATAGTAATTTTCAAGTCATCGCTATTGCTCTATTACAAAATAATCATTGTTAAGATCATTTTTGAAACTTGTCATCATTTGTCGAATATCTCGAGACATTATCAAAAAGAGTCAGGTTAGTTTCGTCATCCGATCAACCAACCATGCTGATTCTTCATTTCATTTTATTAATCTTAGATTACTTCCGATCATTTCGTCGAAATTCAATTAAACTTTTGTCGTTGTCATTCGATATTTGTTAAAAATTTCTATTCTTTGTATTTTCTAATTTACTGTTTTATTTCAAAGATAATTTTTACTCCAATATTTATATTTCTCTCTCTGTGCTTTGTCATGATGATGTTGTGTAAGAGAAAGGCAGATATTTTCTCATAGTGATAAATATGTTTTAAATTACTTTATATAAATAATATTTCCTTAACCTGAATCTTTGTAGAATGCCCAGCTTCGAACGGTAGACCTTCCTTGAATGATGTACACATAGTAAATTTATCTTTGGTATCCGATGTTCAAGTTAAAAGAGAAGTTAGCCCAACGACGAGCGAACCACCGCAAAGCCTTAATTTACAAATGCTAAATAGACGAGTACGCAATCAGATTGAAGAGAAAAAGAGACTGGTAATGGCTCTGCAGGCCGGAGTATCTCCAGAAGGACAAAAACTTTTTATTGCTATTTCAAAGACTATACAAGATATAACGTGGAATGGGGCTAACATTGTTGTATTTGATAATGTCACCATTAGACCGCCATATAAAGTTGATAATGTACATGGAAACGAAGATTCCGGAGCGTATAAACACGTTAAAAAAGTAGTGAGTAAAATCATAAAAATTAACAAATTAGTATAATATTATAAATACATTTTAAATATAAAACTAAATAAATATCTAATTTCTCTTAGGTTGAGAAACACATTAAAGATACCGCAGCATCGGCTCAGGTACAACAACAACGAGAACAGCAACAGCAACCACAAAAGGGTAGTGCGATGCAATAAAGGCCTAATTAGGCATTTTCACCAAGGAAAAAGCTGTATTTGCTTTTGCAGAAGTTCCATTGTTCGAGAGTAAGAAAGGAGATAGAAACAACGGATTGTTCAAAAGAAGGAACCATTGCAAAATAGATACACCTGTCATAGATATCGGAATCTTAAATTGAACTGGGTTTATTTATTTAAACACAAAAAGAATTTAAAAACTTTTTAAAGCAGTCTAAGTAACATTAATCATATTGCATTATATAAGACATTTTATAATGCAGTGGAACGTATCATTCACACGATTATTCAATCGCTATAGATTTAGTAAACAAAATGTTTATCTTATTCAACAAGCTGCCGTATTAATGATACTCTACTGGCACTATCTTTTATTATTGCACGCTGATGTAAGTGTTTTTTTTAGTTGACATCATATTGTTTTGGACAAATTTAGTAATTTTGTTAGTAAGTCGTTAGAGAAAATTCATTTATATATATTATATTATTAATGTCCAAAATATATAAAGATGAATAAAAAAACACTATAATTTTTCACAAACACACATCAGCGTCAAAAAAATACGTCTTTAATCCGTATGAAACGGTTCTCAAACTTCTTTATAAGAAAATATCGTTGAAATTTGATAATAATTCTTTTTAAAATGTCAATATATTTCATTACAAAATGACTTATTGTAATGAATTGAGTCATTTCTTTAGAAAATATTTTACAGATTTTTAAACATTAATAAGCAATTGTTTTCAATAACAATGCTCGCCATCGCTTATTGAATTCTTATAAATTATTTGTTAAACTATAGTAATCTTATCAGAACTCACGAACAAAACAGAAATGGAACATAACAGTTTATATAATGCTGGTATCACGCCTGCGCTGGCACGAGACGTTTTCAGTTACAAAATATTGTTGAGGACAATAGAATAATGAAGCCCCTTGCGCAAGCCGAATCGTAAAATCTGTAATTTAGAAAAAGGGCCATTCGACTTGTGCAAGGGTAAGCGTAGTTGATCTTGTATTTTAAGAGTTGACATCGCTTGTGTAATGTAAACAGAATTCGCCTCGTGCCCTTTACCATTCGAATTATCGAGAGAAAATGAGGGAGAAAAAGTGTGAAAGAGAGGGAGAGAAAGGAAGGAAAGATGATTATAAGAACAATTACGAGAAAAGACATAAATAAATGTAATATAAATTCGATAATATCATGTTGTGTTTCTGACGACTATTTTTTCTATTCTCCTATATTCTAATTTTTTACTCCTATTTGCTTTACTAAAAAGAGAGGAAGAATTAATGTCTCAAAGATTCGTGATAACCGAAATTCTACTTTGTTTTCTTTTTAAAGAAACTTTTTTCTTTAACTAGCGACCAAAAAAAAGAAACTGCGTTCAACTTTTTTTTATTCTATACCTTCTTCCGTTTCCTCGATTGCTTCAGTTGTACTATTTATAGATCGTATGTTCGTACTCATCCCGTGCGTTACACGTGCAATTCGAGCAGCAGCTTTAAATTTGATAGTTGCTCGTTGCTTTTCCATCTTCCTTTTCCACTATGTGAAACAAATATTTATGTAATGTATTTAATGGTATTAGATATATATATATATATAGTGAAAAAAAAAATATGTTCATCGTTTCATAAAAATTCCATACAAATTTATCTCTCAAAAAATTGAGCAAGATTCCATGCTCCAAAAAAAAAAAAGAAAAACATGAAGATTAAATTACTCAATTATTTACATTTTTATCACAATGCACATTCGTATAATAATTTAACGATTAATAATATCTTTACAAGAAACTTCTATAGAATTGTTATATAATCTATAAATTCATTATTATATACATTATAATACATCCATTCAAATCCATTCAAATTGACATGTTATAATGTTCACGACAGCCATCTTGACGAACAGAGAACTCCGAAACATTTGTTAGGGATTTTAGTTCTTTCTTCTACTTTCAATCTCAAAACGTATATATTTGTAACAAAAACAAGTGTATGTGTGTGCAGTTAGCATGTGCTATTAGTGTAGATTAAAATCTTTTTATTTGAAGATTATTAAGATTTACAAGGAAGAAATAAAAGCCGTAAGTAATAATATTTTCATTGATCTACTTTGTAATTTTGTTTTTTATGCTTCCTCAGCGGACATATTTTAAGACGTATGCATTTAATAGGTTAAGTTAAACGACAATGTTTTCATTACTTATTCAGAATATATATATCAATTGACAAATATTTTGTCAATGTATATAGCAATTAATAATGTACCAAAAGAATATGTGGTTATATATGTGTATATGTGTGTGTGTGTGTGTATATATATATATATGATATATAGTATACATATATATATATATGTATGTTATATTTCATAATTCATATTATATTTCTAATAAATATAATACTTACTTCTTCATCACGAGATGGTAAATTTGCTAGATATTCTTTCATTTCTAACTTTTTAGGATCTGCTATTGCTAATACTGATACACAACCATCAACTGTTCCCAATACAATACTTTTTCCATCATATGTACTATCAATTGCACTGAGTTCAGCTTGTACTCTGTAGTTTGCTATCATTTCACAATCTGATGATCTATAAATTTCAATCACAGTATAATCTTTGATTTTTCTACTTTATTTAAATATATATTTACCTAAATACCCTTATAGTTTTACGACCACTATGGTAATAAAGAACATATTCATCTGTACGATTAAACATAGATATTACAGTAAATACTCCTTCTGCAACTTTAGAAATGTATGTTTTCACACTTGTGCCTTTCTTTAATTCTATTAGTTCTAAACCTCCTCTGTAGTAATAAATCATATTAGTATTGAAACAATCTATATAATCTATAAAATGAAATCATTTATAGATTTAATGATGTTACCTGCTAGGAGCATATAGTGTGTATTTACCATCTTTACTAATATTTCCACTCCATTTTGGAATAATTCTAATAAATTTCTTCTTATTAATATCAAGAATAGCACCTTTGTCTGAGCCTATGATGCCTACCCAGTGGCTTTTATTAGGCATAGGTGTAATACAAATTATATCCTGTAAAATAGATATTCTTAATATAATTGACTATCAAGAAAAAGTTATAATTTATTAACGATATTTTATATACTTTGAATCCAGGTAATTTGACTGGTATTTTATTTATTAATATTCCAGTTTTTGCATTATAAATGATGACACAATCTCTATTGCCTTTATCAGCTGCTGGTACTATTAAATGTGAATTGTCTGAAGTTATTTGGACTTGTCTGAAAGGTGTTCCTGTGTGACTTCTCACTGTGTACTCAAATGAAAATATTGTTGCCCCATCTATAAATTATATAAACATTATTTTTTTTTATTATAAATTTTATAATTTATATTTATACCTGGGATACTTCTTACGACGAGAACCGCAGTAGTTCTCATACTTTCTACTCCAGTAGGATTATTTGGCCTGGAGACTGTGAAAAATTTAGTCGAATTTTCTATTAATTTAAGTTGTTTAACATTTGCTTGTTCTCCTTTAAATAATACTTGTTCTGTAATTCTATTCCAAATTAATACATTTCCAGATTCTACTGATATAATATACCTAAAATATATTATATATTAAAATAAGTCACTTTTATAAGTTCACAATAGATATTTATATAATTTTCTATAAATTTAATTGATTTCTTACCTTCCAGTATGTGTCATAGAAGCATGTGTCACAATTGCCCCTAAGGGACTATCAGCAAGTTTAGAAATTAATTTTCCTAATTGGAGATCCCAAACACCTACACAATCTCTTGTAACTGTAACTGCTAAATTAGATTCTTGTGCTAAACTTATCATATCGATTTGTAATTCATGTCTGTCAATAACATGTACTTGCTCAAATATATTATTAATATTCCACACTTTAACACTTCTATCAATACTTGAAGTTACCACGCTATTCCAATTTCCAATAGTTAAAGCTTCTAATTGAATAATTCTGGCAAAGTGTGCATCCAGTACTTTTAACAATTCACATGTTTCCAGACTCCAAACATATAAATTTTTTCTACAAAAAAAATTATATATTGATCCAATTTTTTCTATTTATAACAATATTTGAAAACATACCTTACACCCGCAACTGCATAATTTTTGGTACCACTGACCATGATAGAATTAGAGTACATCATTCGTGTGCTAATATTTCGTACTCCATTTGGTAACACAAGTACATGTGCATCACTTTTACTTTCTAAAAACCAAACAACAAATCCATTTCCTGTTGTTGCTAAGAGACATTCTTCTTCTTTATCCAGTTTTAATTGTAAAATATATTCAACATCATCATTATATGCCCTAGGTATGTCTTCTTTTTTTTCCCAAAAGGTAGATGTTTCATCTATCATATATTTTGTAATTTTATACGTATCTTTAGTTGTACACGCGTATAAAGTATCCTTTTGATTATTCATAACCATAGCACTGAAAATTTGATTTAATTAAGCGTTCATATATTAAAAAAAAGAAAAATTCTTTTATTGTTTTATTACCTATGAAAGTGAAAGAGTTCTAATGCACTTTTTTTTTTATAAGTATGTAAAAGCATAATAGAATCTTCTATATTTCCAGACCAAAATACAATCCTATATTCATCCAAATTTGTGTATTCTACATCTATAAAAATAAACGAAAATTATTTAAATATTAAGGTTTAAACAGTAAATATGTTTAAAAAGATAAATTATTTTTTTCTTTACACAAAATTGGCCATTTGTTAGAATCTTCAGGGTTTGTATAGTTCCCAAGTAAATTTCCACGCAAGTCAAACTTATACCAGCCTATTCTACCATATATAAATACATACTGATTTGTTAAATGCACTCCACATACATGTTCTTCGTCAGGTAATGGATTATTAATGATAACAAATTCACTTGTCAAAGTATTTAGAACAACAGTCTATAAAAATATATTATATGAGGAATAGAAAATAATCTTTATGTATGTGTAATAGTACTATGTAATACTTGATCATTAGTTGTAAAAGCAGCAGCATATCTATTATCAGGACTTAATACTAATTGCTGCATTATTCCTTCTACACCAGGACTAACATCTCTAGTCATATCACTTGTACTGAGATCCCATGTTATAAATTTATTAGATATTGATACAACATAACGGTAATCTGATGTTAAGCAAAATCCAAATACAGCAAATTGATGACCTTCAAGTGAATACTGTAAACAAATATTTCTTAAGAATTTAATTTATTTGACTTATTATTGTATTACCTTTAGTGGCCCACCAGGTGTATGTAAACAATGATAAAGTGGAAGTAAAGCACAATCTTTAATGCCATCATTATCACAAGCTTGCAATAACATTTTGACATTAACATTTCCACCAATTTCTGGTAATAATCTACCAATTAATTGAGGAGCTAACATATCTGGATGACTTCCAAGAATTGCTCCGCCTAATCTTAACGCATCAGCTACTAGCATTAATTCTCTAAAAAATCACACACACGTACACATTATATATATATATATATATATATATATATATATATATATATATGTATGTATGTATGTATGTATATGTATATGTATATGTATATGTATATGTATATGTATATGTATATGTATATGTATATGTATATGTATATGTATATGTATATGTATATGTATTGTAATCATATATATTTCATAATTATTTATAATTTGTTGTCTGTTTCTACACATATTTTATATATGTAATTTACCTCACTAGATTTTGGTTATCAATGAAGGTACATGCATCTTCAAAATCTGAAAGTACAGCTTGCAATGGACAAGAACTTAACTTAGCATGCAACCATTCATAATTAAACAGAACATTTTCAAATAGATCCTTAAAACGGCGTGATCTGACCAAATGGAAGGGTAATTCTCCAAACTAAAATAATAGAAATATTAATTCTCACAATTGTTGTTCAATAATTTCAATATACCTTTCGTAAGTTATATCTAGAGATGGTCCCTTCCTTTGAATAGAATGCTAAAGGCTGCTCTGGTACTTTTCTATCTGCTAGACCTTCTTTATCTGCTAGATTAAACCTAATTTCCCCATTTATATAATCATTTAAGTGAAATTATTTATGCAGAAATTATATGTAAAAATGTATTAAATATTTACCGATGTCTTTGTATCTCTGTGTATTTAAAAGGTTTTGGTTTTCCACCTCCCCAAATACCAAGATAATAATCAGCTATCATAGAATGAAAATACATAGCCATATTCATATTTTTAAAGTATCTCTCCTTAGCTGTGTCTCTAAATTGTCTGTGATACCAATTGAGAACACTAACACCATCGGCTTCTCTTTCACTTAAATAATTAGGTAAATCATTCCGTATTCTTGTCCAAAGAAGAGGTGGAATTCTTCTAACAGGTGGCATGTGATATTGATATACATCGTCTAAAACTTTATCATCTAATGAAATTAAATCTTCAAGTTCAGATTCAGATAATCCAGACTTAGCAGCTGTAATATAAGCTAGAGCATGGAAAACTAATATTTTGCCATGTTGTTTTTCTATTCTTTCAAATAACATCATTATACTATCCATTACAGTATTTGCTAAATGGGTGTCTGCTGGTTTAGTATAACTACGCCACCTACATATTTCAGCAAAGACTAATTTTATAAAAATTGGTAAAGAACATTTTGATATAGCATTTGCAACTAAACGCCACTGATAATTATTTAGATCTCTGTGTGCAGTTTTCATCCACATTCTGTTAAAACAATTATTACTCATTAATTAATAATACTTGCTATTTAAATATAATACTTCTATACCTTATAACATCCATCGCTAAATCTTCACCTAAAGCTGTAACTTCTATAAAATTATCTTCCGTATCAATCATTCTACGTAGTAATTGATAATCTCGCGAAATTAGAGGATTAGACTCTTCAGCTGCACAAGATAGTATCATCTATAAAAAAAAAGGAATTTTTACATTCGTAATGAAAAATAAATAAGTAAAAAAAATACTCACTTTACAATTCAAAGGAAGTCTAGTAGGTAACCATGATAATTTATTTCCTTGCACACCTGTTAATTGATCTACACTATCCAGAAATAGCAAAATTGGTTGGTGTTCTGTAGCCAAAGTAAGCAAGTGTTTAAAATATGCTGTAAGTGGTACAAGATCATCTGGTATTTCTTCAAATGGTAGCATAAAATTATATGAAATCTATAAAAAATGAAAAATTTTATCTTTTCAATATTCTTATAAAATGAAAAAATATATTGCAAATATGTTCATGCTTACTTGCTGGCAAATGGAAATAAGTGTTGGAGTTAATGCACTACTATCTGGGGTTGTACCAAGAAATCTTATTATACTAATAGGTTTTTTATTTATGAGCCATACAGTGCTTGACAAACCTGCACTTTTTGCCAGTAAAGATGTTTTACCACATCCACCTTCTCCATAAAGAACTAATGGTTTTTCACTATCACCTAACATGTGATATTTAATGTTCTCTAATATGTCTTCTCGTCCATAAAATATCTACATAATTGACATGAATTAAATTTTATTGCTTTCCTTCTTTGATTATATTTTAATACAAATTTACCTTAACAGAATTATTGCAAGCGTGCAAATGTTGTAAAATCTCTGTTATAATTTGTCCTTGAGCAGAACTATCTTCTTTTCGCATTGCACGATCTACAAGTTTTATTATATTTCGATAGAAATGTGTTATAAAATGTTGCAGATATTCACTATGTGTTTCAGGATCCAAACCCTCCCTACCAATCCATTCTACTGTATACCTATGATAAAATGGATAAGAATGTAAATTAATATTAGAACATTTATCATGTTTTACATTATATAAGTACCTTTGCAAATTTGTATTTTCGATTTTGTCAGGCAATCTTTCATCCCTAAGATTAGCTAGTAATCTACAAGCTTCATTATCCAAACTTCTATTAGCAATATCTATAAATAAACTTGCCTTCCTTAAGTTTTGAAGATTTATATTATTTATATATCGTATATAAGCTAAACAATGATTTTTTGTATTCTTCACATTTAAAACTCCATTGATTACTTCTCTTTCAGTCACTGTTTACAAATCAATTATGCTCACATTATATTAAATTCTTTATCTATAATTACATATTATTAAATAGAATTTTTCTATTATTTTTACCAGACATGAAATAGTTGTGCATTGTATCTTTATCAAATTTTCCTGAATTATATAAAGATTGTGCTCCTTTTCTAAAGATTTTTTGCATTTTTACCATAGTATCCCACCAAATGGCCTGATCTTCTTGTTGTAATTTTGGTATTCTCTAAATATTGGGATTAAAAAGTTAATAAATAAAATTACTATATTTTATTATACAAAAAAGTACAAAGAGTATTTACTTTGTTATTAAAATTTTTTAGAATTGATGAAATGGGTTGTAAAATACTTGTTGGTGGTACAGCGTTACTATCCTTTTTATACCACTGATCAAGGACAGAAACATCTATTCCTTGATTGTCCAATTCTGTTTTTATCATTTCCAATTCTGAACTGAGTATATAAGTTGGTATAGGACGATATCCGTATTTTTGACCTAAAAATACCTAAATACATAATAATTAATATATATATATATTTTTTAATTTATTTTAATTATATATAATCTTTTACCACAAAGTTTGGTCCCATAGATAATCTTTGACAATTTTCTATTTCTCTCATGCAGAGTTCAGTAGTCATGTGATCATCTGTGGCTTCATCACGTACACCCCAACGCATATCAACTACCTATCACAAGAAGAAAATTAAATATTCAGTAAGAAACTTTTATTTAATGATTAATTGTTTTCTGTATTAATTAATTCATATATTATATAAAATAACATCATATATATATATATAGCTTACTATATGAATTTATTCAAATGTTTTATATATATATACTCTGCATGTGTGGTACCTGGTACAATGAAAATCAATTTCTCTATAAATATCTATAGACATACATCTATATCGTATGAAGTTTTATCTTCTTGTGCAATTTTATTTATTGTGAAATGATCTAATTAATTAATGTTTTACCTGAAATTCTAATCCATGTTTTTCTCTACAATAATCCTTAATTTTAGGATAACACTGTGCCATTAACGTATTCCTTTCCATTGTTGTATCTGAAATACATCAGTTATTACTATTCATTATATTTATATCTATGTTATAGCATTATAATTTTATAAGTAAAAACTTACCAGTAAATGTAGAACTTGTAAATATTCTTACTATTTTTGAACTTACAGCAGGTAATGATTTTAAAGATCCTGCAAAGATTGAATCAATAGTTGTTTCATCCATTTTTTATTTTATTCTAATTTTTTTTTTTTTTTATTATAATTATTATATATTATCGTATATTATTATTGTATATTATAATTTGCAACAAACAAAATTTGTACAATACGCTATTTTCCTGCTACTATACGATTATTGCACAATAGAAGATCAGAGTAGTGTAGGATACTAAATAACAGAAATATAATCTATATCCTACAATACATTCTTAAGAGTATTAGTAATGGTTGCTAGGGTTTATTTACTAATACCTTTAGCACATCCATCTACCTACATACATATGTATATATATTTTTTCACTAAAAAGTCATTACATTATGTTATTGATTTTTTGTTTATAATATATAATTGTCCTATCTATAATGTTTTGCATGTAAAATTTTGTATATAATATTTTACTCAAAGTAGATATATATTAACACATTGTTATTACTCGACGTCCCTTTTTTCATTTATTTTTTATTTTACATTTTCAATTATTATTTTTGACAAAACATTGTTAACTTCTTCTTTTTTATGTTGAACAGGTGTTCTGATGGATCATTCTTAATAGTGATTGTATATTCAATCTTGAAGCAAATATGGCACCACCAGATCCTGTAACACAAATGAACACTTATCGGTCATACGTGACCATGTTGGCAGATCCTGTTTCTAAGGATGAATTAAAATTAAAGGCTGCTCAAGAATTATCTGAAAATTTTGAGGTATATATTTTATCTTATGTAACAAAATACTTTTATTAAAATATTCTTTTATTATTATTACTATCATTTTCATTTAGGTCATCATGTGTTCTTCACAATATCCAGCATTTTTGGATCATATGATGAAAATATTTTTAAAAATACTACAGGAAGGAGAACCTCATTTTATATCAGAATATAACATACAACAAGTTCGCAAACTTATTCTCGAAATGATTCACAGACTTCCAAGTAATGAATATCTGCGACCATACGTCAAACAGATTTTAAGCCTTATGTCAAAATTATTGGAAACAGATAATGAAGAAAATGTACTGGTGTGTTTAAGGATTATCATTGAGCTTCATAAACAATATAAGCCAACATTTAATCCCGAGGTAATTAAACCTTATTTTTATCAAATTATTTTATTATTATATATTTTTATTTGTATTAATTTATAAATACTTTTATTCGCAGATACAGTATTTCCTGCAGTTTGTAAAATCGGTTTACAGCGAGTTACCAAAGAATTTGCCAAAAATATTTGAACCACGTCCACCGCTCAGAGTAAAGGATTTATCTGAAGTAAATATAGAAGTTCTTTTAAAAGAAACATTTACAATTACAGCTATACAAAGTGAAAAGAAAGCAGCCGATGGTACTGTTGTTACAGTAAGTAAATATGAATTGAAAGAAAATTAAAAAGATAGGATAACATAAGTAGTAACACATGTGTCTCTATATTTTATAGTATAATCTCATTCCAAAAGCAGTATTATCTCTAAAAGTACTACAAGAATTGCCTATCATAGTTGTGCTTATGAACCAATTGTATAAGCAAAATGTTCATCAAGATGTATCAGATTTTATACCACTTGTAATAACTACTATCACGTTACAACCAAGTCCTCAACATCGTGCATCTCCTGGATTCAATAAGGAAGTATTTGTTGATTTTATGGGAGCACAGATTAAAACATTGTCTTTCCTGGCTTACGTTATTCGAGTTTATCAAGATGTAGTATCACAACATAGCACGATATTAGTAAAAGGTATATTGGGCTTATTTACACTTTGTCCAATGGAAGTGGCACATTTACGAAAGGAATTGGTAATTGCATCTAGGCATATACTTGCCACAGACTTACGTAATAAATTTATACCACACATGGAATGTTTCTTTGATGAAGACATATTTATTGGTCGTGGATGGACGACACGAGAATCTCTTAGACCATTAGCATACTCAACTCTTGCTGATTTAGTACATCATGTCAGATTATTATTGCCACTGAGTGATGTCTCAAGAGCAGTCCATTTATATAGCAAAAATTTGCTTGATCAAAGTCTTCCAACAGCTGTTCAAATGGTATCTTGTAAATTATTAATGAATTTAGTAGATACTGTTAGACAAAGATCGGATGCTGAAAATAGTTCTCAAGGGAGAGAATTATTAATGAGAATACTTCTGGTATTTGTTCTAAAATTTAAGACGATTGCTAAAATATACATACCAATTTTACGTAACAAAGTAAAACAATTACCACCAACTGGATTAGATGTCAAGACAGAAGATGTAAAACCAGTTATACCAGATTTAACTGAGGAAAAAGAAACTGGAAAATCTAAATTCGGATTCCCTGTGTCTCAAGCTATGAGTTACAATGTAGCGGATTACAGAAATTTGGTGAAAAGTTTAGTACATGGTGCCAAGGCTATAACATCTAATTGCATAAACAGTAAATCAAGTGAAGTAATACAGTCTAATCAATTCCAACCAAAAGAGACATTGATTTATATAAAGTTGGTTAAATGGGCTCTACCGGCATTGGATATTTATACGATAGGTCCTCCTTCTGTTGGAGCTATTACACAACCTGGAAGACCAGCACAATCACAAACAATAAGAACAAGAGAAGAAAAGGAAGTTTTAGAACTCTTTGGTAACGTGTTTACTCAAATGAACCCACAAACATTTCAAGAAATATTTTCCACATCAATAGATTACATGGTGGAAAGAATTTTTAAGAATTGCACATTACAAATAATTGGAAGTGCTTTTCTATCTAGCCCTACAATATCATCAACTTTCGCTACAATATTGGTCGAGTATTTGTTAGAGAGAATGGGTGATATGGGATCTAATGTAGAAAGAAGCAATCTATACCTGCGATTATTTAAACTTGTTTTTGGTAGTGTATCTCTTTTTCCAGCCGAAAATGAACATATGTTACGACCACATTTAAACCAAATTGTTAACAGGGCTATAGAATTGGCTATGTCGGCGAAGGAACCATATAACTATTTTTTGCTTTTACGTGCCTTATTTAGATCAATTGGCGGTGGATCTCACGATCTTTTGTATCAAGAATTTTTGCCTTTACTTCCTAATATGTTGGAAGGATTAAATAGATTACAATCTGGCTTACATAGGCAGCATATGAAAGATCTCTTCGTTGAATTATGTCTGACAGTGCCAGTAAGATTAAGTTCGCTCTTGCCATATCTACCGATGCTGATGGATCCTCTTGTTTCTGCACTTAATGGAAGTTACTGTTTAGTCAGCCAAGGCCTACGAACTCTCGAACTTTGTGTTGATAATTTACAACCAGACTTTTTGTATGAACACATACAACCAGTTCGTGCTGATCTAATGCAGGCACTGTGGAGAACTTTGCATAATTCTACTGATCAAGCACATGTAGCATTCAGAGTATTAGGCAAGTTTGGTGGAGGAAATCGTAAAATGATGATCGAACCCCAAAAGTTAGAGTACAACGATCGTGAAACTAATTCACCTGCTGTAGTTGTCTATTTTCAAGAACCATCAAAACCAATTGATTTTCCTGTAGAGAAAATAATTGAAACAGCATTCAATGCTCTTAAATCAAACACAACGGGTTCGTTTTATCGCAGACAATGCTGGGAAGTTATTAGTTGCTATTTAGCAGCATCCTTACGATTAGACGACAATAACACAATATTACAGAAGTTATTTATGCATCCATGTTTTAAAGAAGGCAAGATTCCACATCAACAAGGACCTCATTATAAATGTCCTGACTCAGTAGCAAGAAATGTACAACAAACTGCCTTAACAGGTTTATTTGTTGCTGCTGAAATCAAAGAACTTCGAAATTCAGTTCTTGGAAGTGTAGTATCTATAGTTAGACACTATACAATGGTTGCAATTGCACAACAAGCTGGACCATTTTGTTTAACAGGAAAACAAGTACGTATGCAAGGACAAGATCCTCTTGTGTTAATAGATGCACTTGCTGTAATAATGGGCCATGAAGAAAAAGAACTTTATAAACCTGGTCATTTGGCATTGGTGCTAATATTAGAAACAGCAACCAACATCTTAGGTTCTAAAGAAAGAGCTTGTCAATTGCCATTAATGGAATATTTAGCTGAAAGAATGTGTTCGTTATGTTACGAACGTGCCTGGTATGCTAAACTAGGTGGTTGTATAGCTATCAAATTTCTCTTTGAACGAATGGCAACGAAATGGGTGTTAAATCATCTTTTCGTTTTTCTAAAAGCATTGATGTTCGTAATGATGGATTTAACGGAAGAAGTATCTAATGGTGCCATTGACATGGCCAAAGCTAACTTGGAAAAAATGCTAAGAGTTTGTGTCAATCCTGGTATTCAAGATGGAAATGTGGAATTGATAGAAGCTCAAAATAAAAGTTTGTACGAAGTTACTCACGAATTGGTCAGACAAGTTACTTCGCCACATACTTTGGTACGAGAACAAGCAATGGCTTCGTTGCGATTACTTGCTGAGATACAAAATAAAACCGTCACGGAAGTTATGGAACCACATAAGGAAGTTTTAGCAGACATGATCCCACCGAAAAAACATTTGTTACGACATCAACCTGCCAATGCTCAAATTGGTTTGATGGATGGCAACACTTTTTGTACTACTCTGAACCCACGTCTATTTACTATCGATCTGACCGTCATGGAACATAAAGTATTTTTTCAAGAACTTTTAGCACTCAGCGAAGCAGAAGATGCAAATTTGAACAAGCTGCCTTGCTATAAATCCGTATCAAATCTTATTCCTCTTAGAAAATCAGCGCTCAGAGCATTAGCGGCTTGTCATTACATCGTAGCGTGCCGGGATAAAATCTTTGGTGTACTTTACAAAGCTTTAGAAAAACCGAATTCAGAACTGCAAGAAGCTGCATTCGAATGTATGAAGAAATTTATAGCAGGTTTCCAAATAGACATGGAATCTGTTCATACTATTATGAGACCGATGCTTTTAACATTAGGAGATCATAGAAATTTAAGTTTGAATTGCGTAAAGCGACTATCATATTTGACGCAATTGTTTCCTAGCACGTTCAGTATTACATTGTGTGAACAATTATTACAACATTTAAAAAAATTATTAGAAAATTTGATTCAAGCACATAAAGGTATATCGAAATCTGGAGAAAATGAACAGAAGATTGCCACTATTATTGGAATTTTTCATGAAATTCCAGCAGCTACACCTAAATTTATAGACGTACTTTGCAGACTTGTCTTGCAAACTGAAAAATCATTGACCGTAGAAGTGTCTAGCCCCTTCCGCATTCCCTTAATGAGATTTTTATTACGATATCCAACAGAGACACTTAATTTGTTCTTACATGACAACAATATAAAGGATCAACAATGGAGCAGATACTTAGAATTTCTTATCAAACAAAAAGAAGGAAAACCATTCCGTGATGTCTTGCATAACAGTACAGCAAGATTGATTACTATGCTTCATGCACACAATCAAACAAATTCAAATTTATCACATATTGAAAAAAGTGAACTTCAACATCAAGCGATCAAAATCGTTTCCGTACTTATTAAATTCGACGAGCAATGGTTGTCCACTCAAACTCAATTAGTGAATGCCTTGAAACAAATCTGGTGTAATGACGATTATCAAGCATTACATAAAAAAGTAGAAAGTGTTGATTATTGTCATTGGAAAGAGCCAAAGCTTATAGTCAAAATCTTGTTACATTATTTCCGTCATCATCCCAATGACATAGATTTGCTCTTTCAATTATTGAGAGCAACGTGTGATAGATTCATCCCAGATTTTCAATTTCTTAAGGATTTCTTGGAGCATACAGTGGCACAAGAATATACCGTGGAATGGAAACGTAGTGCCTTCTTTAGATTTGTTGATCATTTTCCTACAAATAATTTGTCACAGGAACTGAAAGCTAATGTTCTTCAGTTGATCATTATCCCCTGCTTTGCAGTAAGTTTTGAAAGGGGAGAAGGTACGAAATTAGTGGGAGGTGCACCTATGCCTTATCAAGATAATCCAGAAAACGTGGTCTCCGTTTTTATCAGTAAAATTATCGATCCAGACAATCCGTTTGGCTCTGCAGACTGTGTACGAATATTTTTACTCCAATTTTCATGTTTGCTAGTAGAGCAAGCTTCACAGCATATACACGATGTAACTAATAAAAGACAAGGCAACAAATTACGGCGTTTGATGACGTTTGCTTGGCCTTGTTTATTGGGCAAAAATTGTGTCGATCCCACGACTAGATACCATGGACATTTACTTTTAAGTCATATCATTGCCAAATTTGCCATTCATAAAAGAATAGTTCTTCAAGTATTTCATAGTTTATTAAAAGCACATGCTTTAGATGCGAGAAACGTTGTAAGACAAGCATTAGAAATTTTAACGCCAGCAATGCCAGTTAGAATGGAAGATGGTAATACAATGTTGACACATTGGACGAAAAAAATTATTGTGGAAGAAGGTCATTCTATGCAACAACTTTTTCATATTTTGCAATTGGTTGTGAGACATTATAAAGTTTATTATCCTGTAAGACATCACTTAGTACAACACATAGTAAACTCTATACAAAGGTTGGGCTTCAGTCCTACTGCTACAATAGAGCATAGAAGATTAGCTGTAGAATTGGCAGAGGTGATTATAAAGTGGGAATTGCATAGAATAAAAGATGAGGCTGAGACCATAGAATCTGGTGGTATTAGAACAACGACGGGTGCAGTGAAACGTCCAATGTCGGAAGATTCAATGGGTATGAAACGTATGTCTAGTCAATCTACATCAGGCAATGCCGTAGTACCAGTGATGTTACCAAGAACAGAGCCAGGATCCACTAAACCGATTGAACGAGCACATGCTGATGCAATTCTTAATTTCTTATTACGTTTAGCATGTCAAGTAAATGATGTAACAACGATCCATGGCAATCCTGGCGAGCAATTATCAAGAAGATGTGTTGCATTATTAAAAATGGCATTAAAACCAGACGTATGGCCACAATGTTGTGATTTGAAATTAGCGTGGCTCGATAAAGTACTCGCTAGTGTAGATAATGCGCAACCCAATTATGGCAATATATGCACAGCTTTAGAAGTTCTGACATTTTTACTGGGTGTCATGAAAAGAGAACAAATACTTGCAAGTTTCAAACCTTTACAACGTGGTATAAGTGTTTGCATTTCAAGTAGTAACACTAAAGTTATACGACTAGTCCATGGTTTACTGTCGCGATTGATTACCATATTCCCAGCAGAACCTACTTCATCTACTGTTACCTCCAAATACGAAGAATTAGATACATTATATACTGCAGTAGGTAAATTTATTGTTGATGGATTAGCAAGTTACGAAAAAAATACTTCTGCTACCCCTAGCACGTTATTCGGAACATTAATGATGTTGAAAGCTGCTTGCACAAATAATCAGAGCTATATAGATCGACTGATAACACCCTTTATGAGAGTTTTGCATAGAATGGCTAAAGATCATTTACACTCCACACAAGCGGAGGCTAATCCAGTTGGTAGCGAATTATTGATTTTAAGTTTGGATCTCGTTAAAAATCGTGTAGTTGTAATGGGTGTGGAGATGCGAAAATCATTTATAGGATCTATTCTTGTTGGTCTTATAGAAAAAACACAAGATATCAAAGTTATGAAAGCTATTACTAAGATGCTCGAAGAATGGATGAAAAACAAGAGTCCAATAGCTATGAATCAAGCTCCAAGTTTAAGAGAAAAATCTATTTTATTAGTTAAGATGATGCAATATGTTGAAAAACGTTTTCCCGATGATTTGGAATTGAATAGACAATTTTTGGAACTAGTCAATTTTATATATAGAGATGAGGCACTTAAAGCTTCAGAGCTGACATCAAAATTGGAACCTGCCTTTCTAGCTGGTCTACGATGTATTCAACCACACATTCGAGCAAAATTCTTTGAAGTATTTGATGGATCAATGAGAAGACGACTTCATGATAGACTTTTATACATTATCTGTAGTCAAAGTTGGGATGCAATAGGCCAACATTATTGGATCAAACAATGCATCGAATTACTTCTGGTTACCGCAAATTCAACTACTCAAATACAAATGTCTAATCAAGACACATTATTGCCCAGTGTTACGTCTATAATAAATATGGCAGATAGTGAAGAACATAAAAATTTTATTATATATTCTACCATAAAAGAAGAACCTCAAGAGATGATAGAGTCGAATGATATAAAGGAGGATATTCTTGACATGGATCTCTCCAATACTGATTCAACAACAGTTTCAGACGAAATCACTACTACCGGAAAAGCTACGTTGACGCAATTAATCGCGAAGCAAGGCGAGTTTATAGAAAATGCTAAGAAAATCAGAACGGAACAATTATTGTTAGCAGCTGCACAGCTTTGTCATATGGATACAAACTTGGCAGAACGCGTATGGTTGGATACTTTTCCAAAATTATGGGGTATTTTAGATGAACATCAACATAATACTTTGATCGCAGAAGTCGTACCATTTATCTGTAGTGGTACTCATATAATACAAAAGGACTGTCATCCCAGTGCAATAGCAACTTTTGTTGAAGCATTATCTCATTGTAATCCTCCTGTACCGATGAGACCTGCATTAATGAAGTACTTAGGTAGATCACACAATCTTTGGCATAGAATGACATTGAACTTGGAACAAATGGCATTTGACAATGGTAATAATCAGTTTAAAACTAAGAGGGAATCCGATTGCTACGACTTTGAACCAGATAACAGTCCTCATGCTGAAGTTTTGGACTCATTATCCGATATGTATTCCTTATTATGTGAAGAAGACATGTGGTCAGGTCTTTGGCAAAAGCATGCACATTATAAAGAAACCCTTCAAGCAACTGCCTTAGAACAACAAGGATTCTTTGAACAGGCACAAGGAGCATATGATTTGGCAATGACAAAATTTAAACAAGATTATGTCTCAACGCCGGCACCGTTCAAAATACAACGTGAAGCTATTCTTTGGGAACAACATTGGATAAGATGTGCAAAAGAATTAAATCAATGGGATTTGTTATTGGAATATGGGAGTAAGAAAGCTGAAAAAAATCCATTCCTTATTTTGGAGAGTTCTTGGCGTATTCCTAATTGGCCATTGATGAAGGAATCTCTTGCTCAAGTGGAACATAATTGTCCAAAGGAGATGGCTTGGAAAGTAAATCTGTATCGTGGATTTCTAGCCATATGTCATAGCGAGGATCAACATTTAAGTGCTGTTGAAAGATATGTAGAGTTAGCTTCGGGTCTTTGCATGCGCGAATGGCGAAGGCTACCTCATATCGTAAGTCATGTTCATTTACCATTACTTCAGGCAGCTCAACAAATAATGGAACTGCAAGAAGCCATGCAAATACATCAAGGTCTTTTACATGGAAGAAGTACGTCGTTACACGATATGAAGGCTATCGTTAAAACATGGCGCAATCGATTGCCTGTAATAGCCGACGATCTTAGCCATTGGTCAGACATTTTTACGTGGCGACAACATCATTATACCTTCATTTCTAGTCATTATGATTCTCAACAAGATCAGACAACGAATCATTCGATGCTAGGAGTACATGCATCCGTCCAAGCCATTATACATTTTGGAAAGATAGCTAGAAAGCATAATTTATGTGGTGTTTGTTTGGATTCTCTTTCAAGAATATATACAATACCCAGTGTGCCTATAGTCGACTGTTTTCAAAAGATCAGGCAACAAGTAAAATGTTATCTGCAAATGGCTTCAATTTCAGGAAAGAATGAACTTCAAGAAGGTTTAGAAGTCATCGAGTCAACTAATTTGAGATACTTCACTAAAGAGATGACTGCTGAATTTTATGCTTTAAAGGGAATGTTATTGTCACAAATCGGTAGATCGGACGAAGCTAACAAAGCCTTTTCTGCAGCTGTTCAGTTACATGATACTTTGGTAAAAGCCTGGGCGCTTTGGGGTGATTATTTGGAACATATATTTACACGTGACGCTCGACAAATATCCATTGGTATTTCAGCCATTACTTGTTTTCTACATGCATGTAGGCATCAAAATGAATCCAAATCTAGAAAATATCTTGCTAAAGTATTATGGTTGCTCACATACGATGATGATAAATCTTCTCTCATGGAAGCTGTTGATAAATACGCAGTAGGGGTACCACCAATACAATGGTTACCATGGATACCACAATTACTGATGTGCCTTGTTCGACACGAGGGCAACGTGATCTTAAATTTGTTGAGTCAAGTTGGAAGAATGTTTCCACAAGCAGTATACTTTTCTATTAGAACTCTATATCTTACATTGAAGATCGAACAACGCGAGAGATATAAAAGTGCTGAATTAGCTGGAAAAATGCATGATGGGGTAGAAGGTAGAAGTACTACTGGAAATGTACAACAGCAAGGAATAACTGAAACTGTACCAATTAGAGCTACACCACCAATGTGGAGATGTTCTAAGATTATGCACATGCAACGAGATATTCATCCAACTATTTTGTCGAGTTTAGAAGGCATAGTGGATCAGGTTGGTTAAAATATTTGACTTAACATTCATGTTAACGCTATTGCATTTACTTATAATATTGATGGATTTTAGATGGTTTGGTTTCGAGAAACGTGGTACGAAGAGGTACTGAGACAATTAAGACAGGGTCTTGCCAAATGTTATGCAATAGCATTTGAGAATCGTGGTGCCGTTAGTGAAGCTACCATCACTCCACATACATTGAACTTTGTAAAAAAGCTTGTTTCTACATTTGGTATTGGTATCGGTTAGTACGTTTAGAAAAATATTTAATATCAGTACATATGAGGACAGGCTCTTTAAAAAGAAAACAAATGAATTAATTGTAGAAAACATATCTTCTTCTCAAAACGTCAACAACACATTTGGTTCTGCCGCTTCAGAGTCTTTAGCACGTAGAGCGCAAGCGACTGTTCAAGATCCTGTTTTCCAAAAAATGAAGGGCCAATTTACCAGTGACTTTGACTTTACCGTACCTGGCGCACGTTTGTTACATAATTTAATAAATAAATTGAAGAAGTGGATTAAAATTCTTGAAGGGAAGACTAAACAATTACCAAAGTGAGTTTATACCTGATGATCTAAAATGATCTATAATTTAAGCGCATAATTAAGGAAATAATAATACTGACAAATGTAATATTATCAGGTCATTTTTAATCGAAGAAAAATGTCGATTTCTAAGCAACTTCAGTCTTAAGACAGCGGAAGTCGAATTACCTGGAGAATTTTTACTACCTAAGGTAAAAGGATAAAATATTTATCGTCATATTCAATTATAATTCTTTTATCAATGAAAGCGTTGTATTTTCAGCATTCTCATTATTATGTAAGGATAGCAAGATTCATGCCGCGAGTTGAAGTTGTTCAACGTCATAATACAGCTGCTAGAAGATTACGTATACGTGGTCACAATGGACGTCTTTATCCTTACTTAGTAGTCAATGACGCAGGTTTAGGAGATGCACGGCGAGAGGAACGCGTTCTCCAATTATTGAGAATGTTAAACCATTATTTAGCAAAGCAGAAAGAAACTTCAAGGAGATTTTTGCATTTCACGGTACCGCGTGTCGTTGCAGTTTCTCCGCAAATGCGATTGGTCGAAGATAATCCTGCCTCGATTTCTTTACTGGATATCTATAAGCAAGGATGTGCCAAATTAGGAATAGAGCATGATGCTCCTATTGCGAGGTATTACGATAGATTAGCGACTGTACAAGCAAGAGGTGCCCAAGCAAGTCATCAAGTTTTACGGGATATATTAAAAGAAGTACAAACGACTATGGTTGCAAGAACTATGCTTAAAGATTGGGCAATAAAAACCTTTCCCGGAGCAACTGATTATTGGACGTTTAGAAAAATGGTGAGCGTTTTATTGTTCGATCATAAATTAAATCAAAAAATTTATAATAAATATCACTTGAAAATTTAGATAAATAATATTCTTTTCTTTTTTGCAGTTTACATTGCAATTGTCTTTGGCATGTTTTGCCGAATATGTACTTCATTTGACGAGATTAAATCCAGATATGATGTACGTACATCAAGATTCTGGTCTCATTAACATAGCATATTTTAAATTTGATGTTGATGATACTTCCGGTGAATTGGACGCTAACAGACCGGTTCCATTCCGTTTAACGCCTAATATCTTGGAATTTCTTACGAGTACAGGTAATGAAACGTTCACTTAAATAAATTTGTACAAGAGTTTTGTGTATGATATATATATACATACACACACACACCTTTTTCATAGGTGTTTCCGGACCATTAACGGCAAGTGCGATTGCCACAGCAAGGTGTTTGGTACAACCATCGTTCAAAGTACACACAATCTTACGCGCCATTTTACGAGATGAAGTTATTGCTGATCATAATAAAAAACAGGAGGACGCTGAAAACGCATCCCAAACACCAACAGATATGAAAGGCGAACTTTTAATAACGATGGTTACACGTGCAGTTACCGCGATCGTAACGAGACTGAATTCCTTAGCTAACTTTGATGGAACTGACAGCAAAGTCAGCACATTGGTTGCTGCTGCTAATAGTCACGATAATCTGTGTAGAATGGATCCATCGTGGCATCCATGGTTATAAAACTTCAAACTGTGATGCAAAAAATATGAAAAGTTAAAAAAAGATATGTTTTTAAAACATATTTCCATAATTTCATATAAATACACATATTAATTGATCGAATTTTATATTCGCATCGTTCATTATCATTTAAAAATCAATGACAGTATCTAATACAAAACAAGTTTTTGATGTATAAAAATATTGTTATAAGAATTATCTCTATCATGTTCTTGGAAACACCGTATTGTGTAAAACTATATATTCTGTATATTTATAAGTATTTCTTGATCTTTTTTTATTTTTTTTATTTGACGTAAACTATGACACACGTCCGTGTAACATAAAAATCTACGAAGATCTCTGTGTATAATCAGCTGTAAATAATAAAAAATAAACTATTATAAATATTTATAAATATACATCTATATCATTTTCATAAAAGAATAAGTTATCAGTTATTTTCTTTATAAAAAAAAAAAAAAAAATTACAAATACCGATTTAGAGAAAGTTATACGCATATAACGCTAACTCTATATAATATATAAAATATATAATTAACTATTATCAAAAATTTTGGCGACGTATTATATTACATTAATTATTATATTCATTGATGACCACACACGCACATACACAAACACACACACACATACATACATACATACATTAAATTATTTCATATATTTAAAAATAAACATCTGTACCATATTTTCATTTATGTCACATGTTCTTAACAAATTAATGAATCTTTAATAAATCTATACATACTTTAGTCTAACTTTAGTCTAAAGATTAAATCTATTTAGTGGGCTTAAGATTAATATTTCGTAACATACATAAATCTCGTGCGGTTGCTTTACGACCTACTACAGTCTGTATATCGTAAAATCTAAGTAATATGTCAGTTGAAAAAGACTCGGGCAGTGCTTTGAGGAGGCAAGGTACCTAAAAGTAAAAATTTGTATAATCGTTAAACTTTTTTTTTATAATACTTTAGAAAATAAAGATTGATATAGACTAATAAAAACAACGTACTAATGTCTGAGGCATTCCTTGAAGCACGATACGAGTTCTATCTTTACCACATTGTACCATTAATCGTAAAAATTGTAATATAAAATGAGTCTGTTGAGATACTTCTCCATCTCTGCCAGCAAGAAATGTAAACGTCGTGAACAATCCATTTAAGGCCGACGAAAGTGGATCTCTTAAAATAATTGATTTTTGACCATTAGTTGAATTTTGCGTTTGCGGACTCTGTGAACCAAATATAGGATTTGTATCTCCAGTTTCATTGAGCCTCAAAATTTTATTTGCGGGTACACCTAAAGCGTCTAATTCGTCCGCATCTAAATCACGACGAACACGTTTCCTATTATTTCCACGATACGGGTTCGAATTATTGTATTCTAATGTTGAAAATATGCAATATACACAAAGCTTCGCTAATACCGACGATTGTGGTTCTACGAGTTCTTCGCTTCTGTAATAAATATTATGGGATAAATATTTCAAAATATTTTGTAAGAAATTATATAAACCTTCTTTTTTTTTTATATTGAACTTACTGTAACGAATTATATAAATATTGTGGAATGATATGATTTATGAGATCTAGCGTACAATTTTCGATGTCGAGATGAAATATAGCAAATGCTAGATCTACAGCTTGATCTAATTCTTCCTGGTATCTATATTTTAAGACTTCTTTGACTATATTTGAAACGAACCATAAAGAGCCACCCGTATTTAACAATAATTCTAATGATTGTGTGGCTTGCATACAAATCCAACCACGTTGATTAATGCTATACCAAATAGATTCTAATTGCTCCAATATTGGTAGTCGCGAAATAATACTAGAAACAAAAAAAAACGGTGATAGTAGAATAAAAATAACGTAATGTTAGTATAGATATTTTTAGTAACATTTAATATCATACCTGTGAGACATTGAAAGCACTTTTGTTTTAGATTGTGTTGGTGGATGTACGTCATATTGCATTTTTCGTATAATTTGAGACATCAAACTAGATCTATCATTTACATTTGCAATAATTATGCAATGATTAATAAATAGACATTTGATAATTTTAAGAATGAAATTATCAAGCTATAATATTACTAACCTTTCTTTAAAATTATCTTGCATTTCCTCACCAGGAAGTGGAGTCAAAAAATGCTGAACCATATTCATAGGTTTCAGAAGCGCATCTTGATGAGTAATACTCATATATGCGCAAAGCCATGCAGCTGCACATACTGGTAAACAGCAAGCAGCTGTACGTAATCCATCTAATGTTCTTTTTACATCACCAGCACCTAATACTCCACTTTCCCATGCACAAAGTAATTCTTTTACTGCTCCCATTGCAGATTGACAAGCAACGTGCCATTTTATATTACTAGATTTAAAATCTGGATCTGCTGAGTTGATTTGAGCTAGCAATGTATCTACTCTAGCTGGATCAATATTTTGTAACATTTTTTGAGGAGACTTGGGTTTATTTCGTTCAGGCATACATTCGCGTACCCATTGTTCAAAAAAAGAATCTCCACCTTCTTCTAAAACTACCTGCAAAAATAAAAATATAATGTAAAAAGTTTTTATATATATATATATATAAATTATAATAAGTGTAAAACTCACATCAGAACCATAAGTTTGTACAATAGAACAGAGCATTAGAAATGACACATCGAATAACATAGCTCTTGTTGCAGCTGTTTTGCTAGGAACAGGTTCATTGATTTGTTTACTACATTCATTGAATTTAATTAATTTAGTAACAAATGTTTTCAATTTGCCCTCTACTGTAGCAACGGCAAGCATTAATTCAAAACTCTTGCCTGATAAAACTTGATATAACATACTAAGTAATGCCTCGTGAATTTTTGTATAGTCAGCATTAAGAGTCTTTAAAATTCCTGCTAACGTTGGTTCTGCTCTTATAATTACTTTTGGAATAGATGATGTTGGGGTACTAGAAGTTTCTAATTTTTGCAATGCTGCAGTTAATCCTTCTCTGAAATATTATCTACTTGTATATATCATAAAATATATTGAAACTATATATGTACATAAATTTAAAAAATATTTTGATACCTCCTACTACTCAATTGCTTTGCTTGCTTTTCTGTAACGAGATTCACCTTTTGTAATTCATTTAATAAACATTCTATGCAATTACATGAGCATGTAGTATCCATTATATCAAGAAGTGGAGTAAATTGTAATAATAGTTCCAAAGCATCTAAAATATCTTGCGAATATTCATATTTTTCATCTCCTGAAAATAGATAATATTTTTATAACAATAAAAAGATATCTTAGAAAATTTTTTATTATTTTTTTTCTAATCACCATTCAATGTAGCTGTATGAAGCTCTTTTAGAATAACAGGAACTTTTAAAAATGTAAATGCACCCCACTGTGATTCATTAAATGTACCAGTAACATTATGTAAGCACATTAGACAGGCACGCATAATTTCACAATAAAGTCTTGCATTTGTATAACTTTTTAAACGTTGTATCATTTGCAATTGATTAACAAATACAGTTGTTTCAGTACTTGGGTTTAATAACACTTGAACTGCAAATAATGGCTGCAAACAATGAGTTATGGATTCCATCCTTGATTTTTCAGGTGATAAAGCAAGAATTTCAACTTCCAAGTTGCATAACTTTTTAAGAGATTCTTCTATTGAGACTGATGATTTCAAATTACTACTTTTCAATAATGTTTCTATTTCTTGACATTTTCTAACCACTACAATGTACAACTCTAGAAATATAAAATAAGATTTAATATTAGGAAATTAAAAAATCATAAATTGCTGTTATTATATATATATACCTTTATCATCATACTGAGCTAAGTACATCATTGCACATAGAAAATCTGAACCAAGCATTTGTTTCAAAATACTGGCTGGTTTATCCATAAGTTCATTTACTTGTTGAGACATAGAATTGTTCTGAGGCATTTTATTTAATGTATGCAAATAACATTGTAATAACCAATGAACTATCGATAAAACTGCAGCTGCTAAAAGATCTTCCTCCGGCTTTCCACGGCAGGTTATACCAACCTGAATAGATTCTAAGAATTCTAATAAACTCACAATACAATGTGGCTTATGAAAACCATCATATTTGCTTATACGCTGCAATACAGCAGCATATGACACTAACTATAAAAAATTATAAAAATTATTAGTGAATTAAATTCGTATAACTTAAACATATCCAATATAATATAACATTAACCTGAGAACATAAAGAATGTTTCAAGTATGATAACACTAATTGATTGGGACCAGGTCCAACTAATGCTTGTTGCAAAATACAATCTGCTAGGTTATATACATCTCCACTAACTCCTCTAGGCAAAATCTAAAAGATTAGAATAAAATAATTCTAATAGAAAAATGTACTTATATATAATAGAAATTAAACTTTTATTTATATAAAAAGTAATTCTTACTGTCTTTATATTAATGCCCCATTGTAGATCACTCCATCGTTCTCTCCATGCTCTAAGTAACAAAGCTTTTAAGCTACTTGTTTTACTTGTTACTTTTGTCTCCATTACTGATGTTAACAAGAGATTACACATAACTCCTATAAATCACATATAAATCATTTGTTAAAATTAACTATCCACAGAATTGATATACTTTAATGAAATAAATGAGGCAATTTTTATCTATATATATCGTTAATATCGAAACAATATGATTGATAAATATTATATTATAATAAGAAACATGATTTCTTTTAGTTTTATAATATTTTTTCTTTAATATTCTTAATCCATATCATTTTTCATAACATAACCCCTAACTTGTATAAAGTATATAACTTCTACTTTCTAATAAAAATAATTTTTTCTTATTATAATTAATACATACCACATTTTATATAATACAATTATTTAATATACAATTATAATATATCTACGTTTAACCAATCTTCAAAATATATCACCCACGTTACGATCACAAGATCGTACTTAACGCCATGTTGTCAACTACTTCGACAAAATATCACATTCCGCTAGAAGCGTGTGTGATTTCAGCGACAGGTACGGACAAAATATGAACTACAAAACAAGCTGTACACCTACATCACAACACATCTATTATATCAGTGTGTTATATCCCACTTTCATGTAATATAACAATAAAATTACTATGGGTTAGAATAAATACTTTAGTAGATTATGAACTTTTATTATTTCTAATTTTTTAATTATTTTTCATTCTATCATATTTATATCTTTCTTTAATGATAGTGTGCCTTTCGCAGTAATCTAATGATCTCAGATACAATGCAACGTTGGAACACATTTATTTTACGATATAATCGCATAAATGATAATAAATATAACTAATATAATAAAATAATATAGAAATAAATGAATACCTATAGCAAATATTATTTCATATGTCTTCTTTGACATCTTTTTATTATTATTATATTATTATCTCTTATTATTATATTATTCCTTTATATATAATTATATTATATTATTACTATAATAATAATAATAATAATAATAATAATAATAATAATAATATGATATAAATAACACTACTCTTATAGAAGAAACCATGAAAAAAAAGTGCTGAAAGTTTTACTTCCTATATAGTATTCAAACGAACTCGTGTTTTAATTCTTATCAAAATAACATTCAATAAATAAGTATATATTCACTAATTGCTACAATCAACAAAATAATCGACAAGATCTTAATATTACTCGTAAATTCATATACTTAATATTTGTCTATAAAATTCTACTATCTCTAAAATATTTATTTCTGAAAGTATTGTAAGCAACATAAAAGATTAGTAAGTACATTAATGTTTATTCGAAATTAAATTAAAGAGATATTGAAAATATATTAAAATATGCAGTCATTCGCCCGGTAATACCTGCATCGAATAAGATTTCGATATATCGCAAGTACTACCGACCCAGGTCCCACCACGTGGAGGTTGCTGCATCTGGGGACCCACGGGCTAACGGGGACTCTACTCTAAAATTCGCGCGACCGGCGTGATCAAATAATCGGCGTTCTATAAAACGAAGTCCCCGGTAGGACTTTTAATCGCGCCCGATACTCCCGGGAGTGTTATAATAACGGTGACTCTACTCTAAGTTCGCGTTCGCGGCGTTCACGAACCAACCGAGAATCCAGGCGGCTAACAGGAGGAGGGTCAGTCCACGCTTACGGATAGCAGATCCATACCACTCGGCAGCACACGAACCGACACACGACCGGTCATTATTCGGTTTAGCAATCAAACGAAGTCCATTACCGTAGGACTTTTATTCGCGCCCGAGAACACCACGTCTGTGCCCGCCAACACAGACGTAAGTGTTCTTCCTATTCTACCCGTATTCGCGTCTAGCAATCGATTATGAACCGAACCTTTCGACGATATATCGGATTCTCACCGATATATCGAAATCCATGAAGAGGAGGAGAAGCAGGAGAGAAAAAAAAAGAAAAGAAAGCAGGAACATGCGCGCACGTGAAAACGATAGAATTCGGAAGAAAATAAAGAAAGGATAACCGGAAGGTAACACATGCACGTGTGAGA
>NC_057685.1:3520293-3521553 GCF_014466175.1 Vespula pensylvanica | reverse complement strand
TATTTATTAGATCAGGATAGAGTCTTCTTGTTTAAACGCGTTAATTATAATTATATGAAATTTTGAATATTTAAATGCATTTTGAAATAATTTTCTCTCACGAGAATAGGAAAGTATCGCGATATTCGCGAATTTTAGTAATTAATAAACTGGAAGACATTCGCGATGGATAATATCTGGATTACAAGCGATATTGTATAATTTATTTTCTATTAATTCGATTAATTGCTTGTAAGAAGGAGCGTCCAATGATTTCTCATTACATTTTTAATTAAAGATTAATTATTTTTATTAATAAAAGAAAAGTCTCAGTAGAGTCATTGCTTTTGTAGGAATAAAGTAGAATCATTGCTTTTGAAAGAATAAAATAGTCGTTGATAAAAGACAAAGAGACTTATAGAATCATAACGCGTAGAACATAGAATAACTTAATCAATTTTTAGCTTAGGATTTTCAGCAATTAATATATTAATTCTCGTTTCTCTTCCGACGCTTTCTCGAGTTTTCGTTTCAGGTTTGATTTAGAGTTGCGTTAGATGTATTAAATTACTTCCACGTCTTAGAATATTGGTCGGTTTTAGTGTTTGACGATAGTGGCGATAGTTATTAAATGTGTTCTATAGTTGTAGTTAGGGCATAAAGCAAAGAAAAGGTTATATGCCGAAGAGGCCCCCACAAATTGTGGCTCAAGAGGGCAACTATTAGACTATCGAGCTATTTTCGAAGGTTCCACAGAACTCTTCGAAAATGGCTCTTAGTCGTATTTTAATTATATCATGTTGTCACTCAAAATGCTCTTATATAGTAGTAATGTAGATTTGAGAAACTGAGACGACGTAATATTCCGTCTCCCATTCTACATTTCCACGTGTACGCGAATTGAATTTTTACACATTTTATACATTTCTATTATTAAAGTCGAGTAATCGCGTTTTTCTTTTCCAAATTTAGATTAAAATCATAACTTCAATTAAAGTTACATTAAGTTCAATTAAACTTACAATTTTGTTTTCATAAGATCAAGTTTTATTTGCTTGAAGTATAGATTAGATTACGTCGGTAATGCGTAATTTACAGTAGAGTCACTGTTATTCGGACATTCGCGTGAGTCTCCGAGCGCGATTAAAAGTCCTACCGTGGACTTAGTTTATTTACGTCGATTATTTGATCATGCCAGCCTTGCGAATTTTTAGGATAGAGTCCCCATTAGCCCGTGGGTTCCCAGATGCAGCAACCTCCAAGTGGTGGGACCTGGGTTGG
>NC_057685.1:3519094-3520193 GCF_014466175.1 Vespula pensylvanica | reverse complement strand
ATATAAAATATTATATAATAAAAGTTCTGGATATAATAGAGCATAGAAACTTATTATAAGACTACAACAGAACGCATGAAATCGTATAACACAATAGATAGTTTGTTAAAATTAGCATCTAATTTTTTATATTAATTAAAATTAAATAAAAATTTCAAATTCAATGGTGGTATATTATATTGGTTAATATGATGAATAATTACTTGAAAATATTCAAACTATTATTAATAGAGAGTAAGATTACGCACGTAAATGTGATTTGCATATTCAACATATAAATGCTATATTATATATCGAAATCTAATATGATATAAAATAAAATTAATAAGCTGTAAATGATTAAATTAAGCTTATAAAATATTATATATAATGTAAATGAGAAATTAGACGAACCAAAATTGAAGAAGCAGGAACAAGTCTGAACACGTCTGGACGGCTACTGATACAAACGAAAAGTGTGTAGAAATGAACTAAGAAAGTCGTCCTCTTAGTCGTCCTTTGATTGTTTACATGTGCTATTGTCGGTATTTCCTAAATACTGTGTACAGTATAGCGTATACAAAACATGTGTATACATATACCTGAGTAGAATATCACGCTTTTTCTTTTGTTGCTCGCTGAAGACTCATTTCCAAGAATTATTTGGCAATTGGTGGGGATACTTTAAAGCTATTATTTATACGCTATCTTTCTCTGTTTATTAAGGAGCTCATTATATGTATTTAAAAACGGATTTTTAATTTAAAAATATGCGCATATAATAGCGAATATAAGTAGAATAGAAAATATAATATTTAACCTGAAAAAAGTTAATAAAAATAAGTAAAATTAAATGAAAATAATCAAGAACAAATAAAAATAATAAAGAAATTAGAATTTTTCAGTGGGTTTCACTAAAAAATAATTTAATACATTATGAATATTGAAATTATTAAAAGCTAAGTATTTTTGAAATGTACCAAAGTATGCAGCCATATATATGATCGTATACCTATATGTATATAAGTGATCGTATTTCTGTTGTGTGCGTGCATGCATGCTTGTGTGTGTGTGTGTGTGTGTGATCACATATGAAAATCGAATTTAATACAAAATATCA
>NC_057685.1:3516356-3518994 GCF_014466175.1 Vespula pensylvanica | reverse complement strand
AATATAAATATATTTTGGAATAAAAAGGCATAAGTCTTGGTATATAAATGAAACAAATATAATGGCTTGCTTGCACTCAGGAGTGCATAAGAAAGGTTCATAGTAAGTACATGATTGCATTGAGGAATGCAAATGAATAAATTATAGTAAGGATATACATTTCGCATTCGGAATAATCCAAGATAAATGAATGCACTAATAAGAATTCTTAATAGAGAAATATATAAATAAGTCGAACTCTGATGATATTTTTTTCAATAAACGATATTAAACTTGTCTAACATTAAATAAATGAAATTTCATTTTATTCCATATATAATAATTGAATGATATTTAAATGGTACAAATGAATTAAAAGAAAATTTGAATCATTCCGATAAGATATGTATAAGTCTTGCTAGATGAATAAAGCGACATAAATGGCAGCCAGCACTCAGGAGTGCATATTACAATATGTCAAGGATATACATATTTATTCCAAACTTATCAACAAATAAATATGAGATGAAAAAGTTAATAAATATATATGAGAGAGAGAAAGAGGGAGTATTTTTATTATACATATGAAAGTTTCATAAGAAATATTAAGAAGATTATTAATGAACGATACAAAGATTATTAACAAATATTTATACGTATTTAAGAGAAGTATGAATATTTTTGGAATAAAAATGCATAAGTCTTGGTATATAAATGAAGCGATTGAAATGGCTTGCCTGCACTCAGTAGTGCATATGATAGATTATAGTAAGTACATGCCTGCATTCAGGAATGCAGATGAACATATTATAGTAAGGATATACATTTCTCATTTCGAATGATCAAAATGAAAATGCACTTATGAAAGTATATAATAAATAAATATTTATATATTCCAGTATTATCTTATTTTTTTAAAGAAATAATATTTATTTATAATAATTGAAGATTATTTCATTCTCCTCCTAACATAATAATGTATTTATACTTAAATAGAGTGCAGGTGAATGAAAAAAAATTTGAATCATTCTAAATTAGAAATGCTTAAATCTTGCTAAGCGAGCGATATGATACAAAAATAACAGCCTTGCACTCAGAAGTGCATAAGATATGTCAAGGGTATACATTTTTATTCCGAAATTATTAACAAGTGAATATAAAGTGACAGAATTAATAAGTATATATATGAGAAAGAAAGAGGGTAATATTTTTATTATATATATAAAAGTTTCATAAGAAATATTAAGAAGGTATAATGAACAATACAAAGATTATTAACAAATGTTTATTCATATTTGAAAGAAATATAATTATTTTACGGAATAAAAATGTATAAGTCTTGGTATATAAATGAAACGAATGAAAAGGCTGTCCCACACTCGGGAGTGTGGGCGATAAATAGTTCAGGGACAGGTTTGCATTCAGAAATGCACCTGGGTACTCAAGCATGTAGATTTTTATTTCAAAATAATTCTAAAATTTGTATATGATTGTTAATAAATCAATAATTCTTTCTTTATCTTTTTTATATCTGTTCTCTTTTTATGATGATATATTTATATATATATTTTGTTTATTCAATACCAATACAATTTTTTTGCAAGTTGTAAAACGGCTCAATTATTGTAAGAGTCATTTTACGTAACTTGTATGATATATCATCATCATTTTACATAGATTCTAATTATTCTGATTAAAAATCTATAAGACTTGATGTAGTTAGGGAAGTTAGGATCTGTTAAAGCAAGCAGTAGTGATAAAATGAATTCATAATACAAATTTGTAAAAATAATATACAAGAATATTAAAACTATTTTATCTCAAATATATATATATATATAATCTTGTTTTTTTTTTTTTAATTTAATATTGCATTATTATTTCTTATAATTAATTATATTTTAAATATATGGGTTTAAAATTGTAAAATTGTATTACAATATTTTTTTTGTAATTTAATAGATAAAAAGTCTATTATATATATATGATGTAATATAAATATTAGACACTTGATGTAACTGCATACTTCGCGTTAATATAAACGTAAAAAATGAAATATTTGTAATCAGTCGATTAAATATAGATCTGATCTCGTTATGAATATGTTTATGGCAGTATACAAAATTGTGTATGCATTTTGTAATACGATCCAAGGGATAGTATACTTTTTGTTCTTTCTATTGTCTTTTTTTTTTTACGCGACTTAAAATTAATTTTTAATTATTGTGAAATATTCACAATTTTTTTCTTTTTTCATAACGTGTCTTGAATAATTTGCGAAGTTTATTGAACTAAAAATTAAATTCAAAATTAATTTCTAAGTGTATTAAATATTTGACGATTTTATATACAATTTTTCTTTTTTGGATTTTCATATTTGTGCGTAAGAATCATGGATAATTTTGTAATCTTGTTTAAAGGTAAAACACATTTTCTAATGCATTGAGAATTTGAAATGTTTAATACTAATTTTTTGTCCATTTTAATGCTTTATTGTCAAAAAGAAAGAACTGTCAAAAAGAATTTTTGGCCGTTTATTTTATATACAATTGTATTTTCCACACATGCTTTTTTATATAGTTTTTTGTTACAGAATGTATTATTCTAAAGTTTCAAGGCTACATATTACAAAATACAATATAATATCCTTTTATCAATG
>NC_057685.1:3447262-3516256 GCF_014466175.1 Vespula pensylvanica | reverse complement strand
TAAAGATTAAAAATGCATTATATAAAATTGATTTGTGTTTCAGATTTTGTTCTATTCATGATAGCAAAATAATAATGCGTTTAATTATTGAGGACTTGGATGAAGAATTGGAATTATAAAAAATATTTCTACTATTCATTTGATATATTGTAAAAAACTGTTTACTAATTTACACAGAGTTTATTTCTGTTTCAGAAAATATCGTGTTTCGAAAATTGGCAAGATTCGACTTTACTCATTCTGATCTGTCTTCTCGTTATTGTTTTTATGTGTGAATGAGTGTGAATGTGTAAAAAAATTATTTTCCATATGATTAATTGAAAATTATTTATTGTTTTCAGAAAATAATAACGTTATAAATTTCTTATGTTCACAGATAACTACTGGTTCATCATATAAAATTCGCATATTACTTTAATAGCTTCTTATTTGATTACAAAATTGATGTTTTATATTTGATTGATTTATTATATAATTCTTATTTAATTATGAAATATTTTTGATGTTTTATGTTCACAGGTGACTGACTATTGGTTTATTATATAAAATTCGCATATTATTTTGATTGCTTTTCATTTAATTACGAAATGTTTTTGATGTTTTATGTTCACAGGTGACTGACTATTGGTTTATTATATAAAATTCGCATATTATAATGATTGCATCTTGTTTAATTGTAACATGGTTTAGATGTTTTATGTTCACAGATACACAGATGAACTGTTTACACCTTCTGAAGAAATTATATATATTTATAATGAAGTATTAGATAATAAAATAATATGTGTAATGCAAAAAGAGAAGTATAAAATAGCCAATCTTTAATTTTACAAAAGATTAAATTATTTCTCTTGCATTTTGGATAATAGGGCGATATCTTTATAATATTATTTACTTTTATTATCAAATAATATTTAATAATATATATAATCTTTATATAATCTACATAGATCACGTGTATATTAATCATTATGTTCCACTTTTCATTTCACCATAATCGTTTTGTTTCAGCATCCACCATTAGTCGCGTTAGGGAATAGAGTTTCATTGAAGTGCTCTCTTCCCTTTTCCGGGTAGGTAGGTCGACATAAAATGAATTCATAAATTTTCATCTAATCTCGATTGATTAGAAAAAAATTTTTGATTCGTTTCGCGATTGATTTTGTTTCTTTTTCCAAATTATAATAATTGTTATTAGATATATAATAATAATGATTTTATATAATTAGTTCTAATTGGTTCTAAAATAATTTATATTAATAGTAGAGTCTTAGCCCGTGGGTCTCCATATGCAGCAACCTCCATGTGGTGAGACCTGGAAATCGATATTAGTTGCGATATATAATAAATATAAATAACGCAAGTACTATCGAGCTAATGGCTGCATTTAAATTCAATAAAAATTTACTATGTTTCATAATGATTTTTTCTATCTTTCCATGATGTCCATTTCTTTAATGGACTTATAAATAGATTGTTTTTTTATTTAATGTATTCATTATTATATCTGTTTTGAAATTATATATATATGTGCAATATAATATCTTTTTTTATTAATATAATAATTTATATTTTTTATTGAAGATCACGTCTAAGGCTTCAGGTGATTAAAAGAACTCAGATTAAGAATACAGTTTGCTGAAGTCTAATTAGAGACTAATACATAAGAGAGGACGAAATAACAGGCAGGTAACTAAATTACACAACTAATTGCACAAATAACTAAATTGCAAGTGTTGATTCGTACTTTATCTCGTTATATAATTATTAGTGCGTAGGATTACGCATGATGAGTAAAATAAACTATACATTCCTACTCGTCCTGTAAGAACTGCGATATGTACTCGTTGATATAACTCGCTTATCAATAAATTTAATAAGAAATCCATATATGTTGATATTACACGCGGCCAACAATCCCAATATCAAAATTTTTAAGTATTGTTATTTTAAATTAAAATTATTTTAAGTTTGTCGCACTGTACGATCATTGGAATTTTTAGTCTAATTCAATCTTTCTCTTAAGATAAACTAATTGTAAGCTTAGGACAAAATAATATTCCTAAACATTATGAATAATGAGACTTCATTTTATTGTTCATTGTTTACTTTGATTGAAAATGATTAAAATAAATATTGTACAAGGACAACATATTTATTAAAAATATGTAACTTTCCTTGTTTAAATAATTTTATTAAACATCAAATCTTTCAAAACAAAGTGATTGACCTTCTTCTTCATATTCTTCTCTTGTTACAAGAAGACCAGAGAATATTGGATCTTTTGATAATGCTTTTCCACCATGCCATGCATAAGTGATTGGACTGTAAATAAAAAATATTTTTCTTGGAAAATTTATTAAAATTTTTTAGTATAACATAAAAATAATAAGAGAATATGCTGAATACTTACTTCTCTGGTGAAAAAACATTTATCATATAATCGAATGGTGCAAGACTCCTAACTTCTTTAAACACTCTGTCTCGAAAACCTGGAAACTTTGCATTTCCACCTGTAAGTACTATGTTAGATAAAAGATGTGGCCATGTTTCTTCTTCACAAGCTTTCAAACAATCTATAATAGCTTCTGGTATACCCATTTGTCGAATACCAACATCAGATGGATGAAAAAGAATTTCAGGTATTGCAAATCGTTCATTGCTCAAACGAACTGCTTGTTGTTCATTAGAAACCTCTGGATTTTTAAGAAAGCCTCGCCGCAATGTTGTATAATCTGGCAAAACATAATCTTTAACAATGTCATTATTTTCTAACTTTTTCTTAGCAGATTCCATGTCTTTATAAAAATCTTGTGATACAAAGCAAGAATCTTCTTTTGCTTGATTTATTACGTATGTTTCATCCATAACATGTAATTGACGATAAGATATTATCTCTTTCAGATGATTTGTAAGAAGTTTTCCACCCACATCTATTCTTCGTATACCTTCCTTAATTTTAATACCATTTACATATGGAACAATATGTGTAAAGCTGTATCCAGTATCAACTATTATACAACATTTAGTTCCAGGTCTTTCACTTCTATAATTGTAACATGAAAGACTACTTGTATTTATCCTAAGAAGACTATGGCATTCATATTCTTCAAAAAAGATTTCAGTCATGGCCTCTTGAATACTTGCAAAATTAAATGGTGGTTCAGTTACTACCACAGAAAGCTGACTTAAATTAACAGGACAACATTCTTTTGAAAATATATAATCCCAGACAGTTTTTTGAATATCCCAATTTACAAGATATCCTTTCTGAAATGGTAAAATATAAAATAATCCAGAAGCATCTCTGCATTCTTCTATTTGATTTCCTATGAAAGGTCTTCGACGTTCACTTTTTGCTTTCATTATACAATTAGGAACTATCCTGCAAATATCATGTGATTAAATATTATTAATTATGAATATAACAAGCATTGTTGTTTATTTCATAAATAAAAAGTTACTTTGGATTTTCTGTAGAGAGTCCAACTTTGGTTGTGTATGCTCCATTATCAAGGATGAATGCAGAATTAGTCATTTTGGTGCCAATTATATCAAATTACATAATATTTTCTCGTTTTCATTAATATTTGATCATCAATCATTAATATTTATCGTTGATTATATTCAAAATAACAAATAAACAAACTGCAATTGTCTGGTACTTGGCATAAAATAACCACATTATCAGTCCCGCTTTTTCAAAGGCGGGAAAATCAAAAAACTATACATTTATTATTAATATATATTTATATATTTCTTATTTATATGTATGATGTTTAATATAATATTTTAGTTTTTATTTGAGACACATTAAGAATATGTAATAAATTTATGTTTGCATTGCTCTCTTTTTTATTTTCTAATTAAATATTTTTTGTGACTTCCATAACTTCGTTGTGTAACCTCAAAGAACAATTCATTGAAAATAACAGACACAAGTAATTGACCGATTAAGAAATAATTCAGACAACATTAGAATATATTTAATTTATTACTGTTTTCTTATTTTTGCATAAATCTTTAAAGTATTTCATTTTCTCTCGAAAATGTATATCGTTTATCGGAATATCGATTATTTAACAATAAGAATTAAGTACACGTTATTATGAAATAGGTGTTACTTAAAATTTAAAGAATTTAACATATATCGAGACTGGTATTTTAAAGAGAGATCGAATATTTACAGAATGTATTAACTATACGATTTTTTTCATTATAGCTACGTTTCCAAAATACTTACTTGATATGTAAACATTACATCTATCTGTCATCATATACATTTATATTTCATAGTGTCATTTTACTTCATTAAATTATCATATATTAAAAATTGGACTTTGTATTATCAGACATTCTATTTCTGTAGTTACAAAGAAAAGATATTATTAACATTGAGAGATTAGTTAATCTCTGGTTAAAAAAAAAAAAAGAAACAAAATATCTAAAAATGCAACAAAATAGTGAATGGACTGATTTATTGGAAGAAAGAAGAAAGGATTCTGATTTTTTATGGGTTTCTAGACCCATGAAAATACAGATGCCTCATATGTTACCACCAGAATTAAAATTATCTCGAAATCAAATTATAAATACAGTATTAAATAGTCCACGTGTAAAAGAAGTGATCAGTTATTTAGCAAAAAGTCAAAATGTATATACATATGTTATTGAACGAAGAGCTCATGCTATTTTGCAAGAAATGGCAAGTAAGGGTCATTTACCTACAGTTCGTTGGCTAGGTATATTCTATTTCTTTTTAACATGGACATGTTAGAAAATAACATTGGACATGTAATTATAATAATTGATTAAATTATTTCAAATTAAAAATATTTTTTTATCTAGGTTTTTTCATTACCAAAGCTTTGAAGAGAATCTTCCGCAATATTTATATAAACGAAGGAATGATATTTGATTTAAAAAAGCAAATGTCTAGTTATCAAGTGCAATATATATATGTACCTTCACATAGAAGTTATCTGGATTTTATTTTATTATCATATATTCTCTTTAGTTACGATATGTCATTGCCAAATATAGCAAGTGGAATGGATTTTTATCAAATGAGATTTATTGGAGAATTATTGCGTAAAACTGGAGCATTTTATATGAGACGTAGTTTTTCTAATGATTTATTATATAAAGAAATTTTTAAGGCATATGTTAATTGTCTTGTAAATCATAGTGATAGAGCAATTGAATTTTTCATCGAAGGTACTCGTAGTAGAAGTCAAAAAAGTATTGAACCCAAATATGGTAAATATTTGTTTCATTCTATAGTGAAAATATATTGTTACTGATACATTATTATATATTTACATATATTAATATTTTAGGTTTCTTATCTATCATTTTGGATGCTTATCTTCAAGGCACTGTACCTGAGATTCAGTTTCTTCCAATTAGTATCAGTTATGATCGCCCATTAGAAGAGAAATTGTTTGTCTATGAACTGCTAGGAGTGCCAAAGCCAAAAGAAACAACAACTGCTCTATTGCGATCTATGTCTATGTTGAAAAATCTTGTTTCTTATGGATCAGTGTTTTTCAATATTGGCGAACCTATTTCTGCCTCACAATATGTATCATCAAAGGATCGTAAAACCAAGATTATAAATCCTGATTATAAATTACCATCAACTATTACAGAGAACTTAGCATATAACATAATATATACTCATCAAAAAAATACAGTGCTTACAACTTTTAATATAATTGCTTTGTTGTTTAATGAAAGAATACAAACATATCCTCTAAATCCATACACTCTTGAAACATTAGCAGAAGATTACAAATGGTATAAAAAATGGCTCTCATCATTAGGGGCTATAATCCATCCTTCAATTGAGAAGTAAATTTCATTATTTTATTTTTTCTGCTGTTTTCTTATAAATGAAATTGTATATTTTTTGTAATTTAATAATTTCTTTGTTACAGTATGACTACAGATGAATTATATAAGGAAATATTAGTGTCATTAGAAACACATTCAGAGTTGCTTACATTAGATGAATCAAAAATGTTGAACTTAAAAAATACGTATGTAGAAATGAAATCAGAAAAATATATGAATATAAAGGGACATAATTTAAATAAACGTACTATGGAAGTAGCAGTACCAGCTATTAATTTAACTATTTATGTAAACCCTACTTTATTTTTTCTTGCTAAATTAGGGATTATTACTGCAACAGTTGGATTAGACAGTGTTCATATTGGTAACTTTTAATTGCAATATTGCTAAATCGACAAGTAACAAATAGAAATTTAATTTATCATTTTTCATATTTTCAGATAAAGCCTTTGAACGATATGTTCTACTAAGGAAATTGATAAGTACAGAGTTTGCATTATTTCTAAACGCAAGTTCCTCTGTAATTAATTTAGAATGGAAAAAATCAATTGATATTTTGGTGAAGGAAGGCTGTTTATATATTCAAAATGATTTAATCACAGGACGAAAAACTGCATTATTTTCTCTTCTACATAATCTTATGTTACCATTTATTGATGCAGTGTGTTTTACCTGCACTACTTTATTAAATGTAAGAATACAAAACATATCTTATATTGAATACAATACTATTTTAATTTATAATTGTTTTTCTTATTATAGTGGAATGAATTAATATTGGGTACTATAACAATCCAAAAAGTATTGAAGGAATGTCAGAAGCAAGTAGAAATTGCATTATTTGAGGAAAAAAATTCTCGTCCTCATCCATATTGTCTATCACTTGATCTTTTTAAATCTACATTGTCTAATCTTTTACAACAAGGTATTTTTATAACATCTGATAAAGAAGGTATTTATTTTGTAGATAAAGTACAAATGGAATATCTTATTTTAAAATTACATCAGCTCCCATTATTACATCCTGTGGGATTTTATAGTGATATTTCTTTATCAACATTAAATACTTCAGTACATATACAAGCAAAATTATAAAAATATATGTACTATATATTCACAAAATTTATACTGGTTTTGGACATATCTACATATTCATTTTTCAATTCTCTTATAATCAATTATGTACAATTGTGTAGTAGATGCATTAGAGTATAACTTATTATTAATACTTTAGTAATATATTAAACATTTATACATATAAATACAGCTTAAAAATGACTTATTTATATATTAGAATGAATATAAATTGTATCATTCCATGTTTGTATTTCTTATAAGACTAACATTAAATATTAGAAATGAAATTATCCACACTGTGAAGAATTCTTGCTGTTTCTTCATTAAATTCTTCCACTGATCTCTTTTTTTTACCAATAAGTACAGTGGGAACAGTACTTTGAGTTCCATTATTTCGAAAAAGAAGCTAGAAATTTATGAGAATTACCTTTATTTTTTTTTATACATTTGAAATATGCCTTATAATTTCTATAAAAATTAACTTACCATAACTAATCTAACCAAATAGACAGCAAATGTAAGAAATGAAATAGCCATTAATGCACCCTCTACAGAAGGAAAACCTAATCCATGATCTTCATAATCATCATACCCATGATCATAATGATCACTGGTACCCCTTTTTATGCGAATTGGATTTATAAATCTTATGAGTCTAGATTCTATGCAAAATTAAATGTGATATAAATAAAAAAATGTTTCTATACATATACACTTGATATTTAATTAACTTAAAATTTAAGACATTAGTGTTAATAAAATGAATAATCTATTTATAATTCACCTATTTCAAGCGATAATATCTTTTCAAATGATCTCAAAAATTGGAGTTTGCCTTTTATACTTGATGATTGAGATTTTAAATTTTTATGAACATTTTTTAATATTTCAGTTGGTAAATACATTAGAAATGTATTTTTATCTTCTTTCAAAGTTTCATTAAAATTTTTATTAGACATTGGTAATTGTTGTTTGAGTGTAACTTCTTTAGTATCATACATTTTTGTATCTGATATATGTTCTTCTAATTTTATTGGATCAGATTCAATTAATAATTTATCCTACAATATATTTCAAATATTAACTTTAATTTATTTAAATAATGTGATATAAATAAAATCATCTTAAAATATATTTGTTAAAGAGAAAATATAATCAGTATTTTATAAATTTATATATTATAATCAGTATTATAAATATCTCATGTAATTATGTTTCTTAAAAAAGGTAGAATTTTAATTATACTTCTTACCATTTCATAACTATTATTTTTTATGTCAGAATTATTCTCGACAATATGTTCAGCGGATGCATTCATAAAATATTTCTCTGTCCCAGTATTTAATTCTGTTACTGATAATTGAGTTATATTTACATTTGAATCGGATGTTAATGGAATTTTTATTTCCGATTGTTCTTCATAAATCGTACTGTCGTTTTTCTTATGAAAAAAACTGTTATCATCGTCATTTCGCATAAATTTGTATTCATAATCACGTTTAAAAAAAGGAATTCTATGAAAATTAAGATAATATCAGAAATAAATTAGAATAATCATACATATTTTTTCTATTATAATATATATATAAATTAATAATGTACATCATACACACACACACACACACACACACACACACACACACACACAATGTACATTATAAAGTAATATAACACATACCTGTAAACTTTCTTTTCATCTGAAAACTCAGGAATTTCGACCCATCCAGCTTTAACAATTTTTCCAAAATATAACATTTTAAAAATTATAATATGATATATGAGCATCTTAATTTTATTTTCTGCGTTATTTAACTCGGTACAATTAATTTTATTTTTTAAATTTTGTTATAAAAACCTTATTACGAATACAAAAATCACACGTATTTGAGCTCGTTTTTTATGTTCTGTTATATCTGACGATTTAAATCTAACTAACGACAAGTAAGTGTAACGTAGGATACGCACGAAATAACTAATCGCTTAAGCTATTATTTCCAGCAGGAGTTCTGTTAGAAATAAGAAGGAAACGGATGTTACATTTCAATATCTCTAAAAAAGTATATCGTATTATTTATATCTAAACTGAATCACTATAGTAACATTGATGATTATAAAAATCATAATAATAAAATGATATACCAAATATTAAAAGAAATTGCTTTAATAAGCGCTTTCTTTGATTATTTTCTACAAAACATTTGGTTTATTTATACTTTCCTTTCATCTTTAATATCTAGTTAACTTTTGTTTGCGAGTAATATTAAAATATTTATAACTACAAGAGGAATTTTACAAAATGTTAAAATTACAAAAATAAAAGTAATTTAGTAAAATATTACTAGTAACACAATTCTATGGTATCACAAGGAATCCATTTGGAACTTTCTAAAGCATCCCATAAATTATAATCTTGTTCAATTATCTCCCTATTTAATTTATCAATATCTAAAGGAATAGAATGTTCTGAAAATAATAGAATCAATAATTAAAAATAATATATATGTTCTCTATAAAAAAAATATATACAAATTATTTCTTAATAACACATACCAATTAGTTCTAATTCATCTTCTTCTGGTTTCTGATCAGAAACATAACTATTATAGGCATCTGATGTTGGCTCACTTTCATAATAACCTTGCTGCCAAGCACTGTAACTATTCCAATAGGAAGAAGTATCATAATAGTTATATGCTTCAGAATTCATATTTGATGGTGCATATTCTGAAGATGATTGAGGTGGTGTTGATCTATAAAAGAGAACAGTCATATATACATTCCTTTATATAATTATGTTTTTAATTAAATTTTTGTTATAGTTTATCCTAACATTTTATTCCAAGGTCTTGGCACAGCATTACAGATCTTTAGAGACTTTGTTCCCAATCCCCTATATCCATTCATTGTCACCAAACTATTCTTCTGCTCTTCTTCGTTTGCGAATCTTACAAAACCATAACCTTTACTAAATCCTGAACTATCTAATATTACTTTAGCTGTTCTGATAGAATTATATTTTGCAGCAAATGCTCTATATAAAGAATAATCATCTACATCTGTGGATAAATCTCCTACCCAAATACTGAACTCTCTGTCAGCAGCAGGTTTACCAGTAGTGCTGGCATGATTTAATCGAAACCTCACAGTCTGTAATTTAAGACAAATTTTTCTAATTAATTGAAAAAAATCCAAAAAAATTATCTTGTCATTATATGATAGTGAACTTAATAATTTTTATATTATATTATGCAAAATTCTTTTAAATACAAACGGGATTTGACCCAGGAATCGCTTTGCCATTAAGCTTATGCATAGCATCTAATGCCATTTCATCCGTTGGAAAGTGCACAAAACAATAACCAGCAGGTTCACCCGTATAACGATTTCTCATAACTTTTACGGTTTGAGGCTGTTCTCCCATTTTATGAAAAGCATTCATAATAAAACTTTCGGTCATGTATGGCTCAAGCTATGAAAGAAAATATATTTAAATATATTTAAACAAATTGAATACAGAAAACTTATAAAGTTATTTAAATATAAATATTTTAACATAGTATATAAAACATATTTGAAATAAAAAGGTTTAATACAAAATTTTATATATACAAAATACTTACGCCACCCATCCATAGTTGACACAATACCATTGGTCCTGACGACATAATCCTATTTGTAATAAACAAAAAGTAAATAGTTTTATACGATTGATGAATGTCAATATATTGTAAATTATTTTTTTAATTTATGTTTGTACACATAACCTAATTATTTTTCACCGCTGTTAGAATAAGTTAAATAAACATACATAAGAACTCTTTACAAAAAAAATATATTTAATAAAAATATCTTGCTTTTGACTTTATCGATCTTTATACTGATATTTATTACAATTTATAATACTGTTTACTAAATATTTTTTATTTCCTTCAGTATGCTTTGAAGATAAAAAATTCGAAACTAGTCATAAAGGAAAGGCAATATTATCAAATAAAAATCACTAGAAAAACGATGGGAGGTCACATTGAGAGAGTGTTTAGATTAACAAAATATTTAAATGTGATCGAATAACATCGCGTCTTGTTAAAGATTGATGTAGATTTTTTTTCATTTTTTAAATCTTCAGACATTTACATACGTAATTTTTTTAATATATATATATATATATATATATATACATATATATATGTATATGTAAATAAATATTTCTCAAAAAATATAAAAAATCTAATCAGAAAAGGATTTGTTAGCTTAGTTTTTATACTATGTCGATAACTGATGCGAGTTCAAATATTTTCGATATAATAACTTGATTTTGTGTGTTCAGAAAAGTCAATGATTAGATATGTAGTATATGTGATACTGATTAAAGAGTCAAGTTAATATTCTAATGATGCATCGGGAGTCGAAGGTGATTCAAGAGCAACTTCTTCGTAATCTCGTTCGAGTGCTGCAAGATCTTCTCGAGCTTCTGTAAATTCTCCTTCTTCCATACCTTCTCCTACGTACCAATGAACGAAAGCTCGTTTGTTATACATTAGATCGAATTTATGATTTAATTTAGCCCAGGCTTCTTCAATAGCTGTGGTATTAGATAACATGGATACTGCACGTTGAACCTATGTTATTTTTTATGCACTTTAAATTTAATCTTTTTTTAAATTAATTATAAAGAATAATAAGACGGAGGGGAAGTTATGATAAGAAAAATAAAAAAACAAGTCGATGTAATCGTTCGTTTAATTTGTTCAATACCTTAGCCAAATCTCCACCAGGTACTACGGTTGGTGGTTGATAATTAATACCAACTTTAAAACCAGTTGGACACCAATCGACAAAACGTATGCAACTTTTCCCTTTCATTGCAGCAATCGCAGCATTAACATCTTTTGGCACGACATCGCCGCGGTATAAGAGACAGCATGCCATGTATTTTCCTTCACGTGGGTCACATTTCACCATTTGATTGGTAGCTTCGAAACATTCAGATGTAATTTCAGCAACGGTCATTCCTTCATGAAAAGCCTTATCAGCAGATACAACGGGTGCATATGTCGCAAGAGGAAAATGTATTCTCGGATAGGGTACTAAATTCGTTTGAAATTCGGTCAGATCTACGTTCAAAGCTCCATCGAATCTTAAGGATGCTGTTATGGAAGATACGACTTGACTTATGAGTCTATTCAAATTGGCATAAGATGGTCTCTCTATTCCTAATTTGCGTCGACAAATATCATAAATAGCTTCGTTGTCGACCATAAATGCACAATCCGAATGACTAATCGTAGTATGTGTTGTTAAGATCGCATTATAGGGTTCTACAACAGCAGTAGAAACCTAAAATCCAAAAATTACCAATATTACATAAAAATGCATAACACGTTGGTATCGAACAATAATAGTGAACATACTTGAGGTGCCGGATAAACAGCGAATTCTAATTTACTTTTTTTCCCATAATCGTCCGAAAGTTTTTGCATGAGTAAAGAGGTAAAACCGGATCCTGTACCTCCTCCGAAAGAATGAAATACAAAGAAACCTTGTAATCCTGTGCATTGATCCGTCAGTCTCCTAACTCGATCCATTACGGATTCGATAACTTCTCTACCAATGGAATAATGACCTCGAGCATAATTATTTGCTGCATCTTCCTTTCCAGTGATAAGTTGCTCTGGATGATACAAATGTTTGTAACGACCAATGCGGACTTCGTCTAAAATAAATAAATAAATAAATAAAAAAAAAAAAAAGAAAAAAGAATCCAGTCAAAATTATAATCCTGATTTTTATCATAACAATCATATTTGCAACAGATATTTTTGAAAGATCTAACCAACGACGGTTGGTTCAAGGTCAACCATTACAGCTCTTGGAACCATTTTACCAGAACTTGTCTCATTGAAAAAAGTATTAAAACAATCATTCGTTCCGGTTACTTTATCGGAAGGCATTGTACCGTCTGGTTGAATACCATGTTCAAGACAATATAATTCCCAACATGCATTTCCCATCTGCACTCCCGCTTGACCAACGTGCATTGATATACATTCGCGCTAAAAAAGAAAAAAAATTCAATTATATATAAATATTTTCTTTAACTTTAACAGCTTATTATTATAAATTCTATTATTTATTATTATATTTATTAAAAAAAAAATGAGAAAAATTGGAATTTGCATTATAAATTTTTTATATTTATGTAACTTGCATTCTATAATATAAGATGAATTAGAAGAAGAATAAAAAGTATGTACATAGTTAATACATGGCAAATCTATTTTGTATATATATTTATATATAAACGTACCATTTTTATAATTTTTAGTATCCTGTTTATGGTGTAGAAAAGTAAAAAAATGTAATGATTTTGATGCAATTGTAAACTAAGCGATTTTGTATAAATTAAAACGCGAAATTTTGAATCGGCCGCAAACTGCTTTGAAAAAAAATTACTGATTGATTTCAGTTGCCTAGGTGACCATTGCATAAAAAAGAAATCAAAGATATATGTACGTTGTTTTATTTGTACATTCTTAAGTTTGTTTTTCGAACAAGAGATTAAGATTTATTTAAATATTAATAACATGATAATAAATGAAATCAACGAATAATAAACGAGATATTGATTATACTTTGATAGACATTTGGATTATATCTATTATTTACAAAAGAATGACCAATCAGAGTACTTTGATATCGTAGTATTTGAACTGAAACACAGTAGAAGCATCTTTTTTTTTTTTTTTAAGAGTTATCTTTTTTTTACGATATAATATCGTTACTTATCATTGAGCAGTTTGAGACGTAATGATATTCGTTAAAAATTTTTTTAAGTTGTTCTAAAGTAATAACGAAGGTGTGTATATAAAGTTGAAATTGCTTGTTATTTAAAAATAATAAAAAGCAATTATGTTGCCACCAACTTATGTTGAAGGCTTCCATGATTTGGAAGCAGTTAAAATAATGGAATATAAAAAGTTGGGAAAGACAGATCTATTAGTTAGTAAATTGTCTTTTGGTGGTGGGCCACTTGGTTGTCATTATGGGTATAATAATAATAAATTATAACATTTTGTGAAATTGTTTCTCTTCGCTTAATTAATGCTACATTTATTGGCAGTAATTATGACGAAAATGAAGCAATTGAAACTATACGACAAGCTATAAAGGAAGGTGTAAATTATATTGATACAGCACCATGGTATGGACAAGGGAAATCAGAAAAAGTAATCGGGAAGGTAGAAATATATTTCTAAAAAGATATTTATTCTTTTTGTAACTACTTCTAATATTCACTATTTGGATAACAGGCATTAAAAGGAATTCCACGTCAAGCTTATTATATTGCAACAAAAGTTGGAAGATATGAATTAGATGTTAAAAATATGTTCGAATTTTCAAAAGAAAAAACAAGACATAGTTTTAAAAACAGTTTGGATAATTTAGGATTAGATTATATTGATGTTATTCAGGTAGACATATATTTAATTATTGTAATTAGTAAAAGTTATATAATATTTAAAAATAAAACTTTTCAATATCATACAGGTTCATGATATAGAATTTGCTCCATCGCTCGACATAATAATTACACAAACTTTACCAGAACTATCAAAGCAAGTTGCAGAAGGAAAAGCTAGATATATTGGTATTACTGGCTATCCACTTTCTGTTCTAAAAGAATGCATAGAGCAAAGCAATATTAATATTGCATGTGTGTTAACTTATTCCAGATTTACTTTATTAGATGATACTTTAATGGAGTTTATATCATTTTTTAAGGTTTAAAGTTTTACTCAAAAAATTTAATTTTTACAGTGACATAATGATATTAACAGAAAATTTTCAATATTATAGAAATGTAATATCGGTGTAATTAATGCAGCTTCACTTGCTATGGGTCTTTTAACAAATAATGGTCCTCCAGATTGGCATCCTGCTAGCAATGAAATAAAAAAAATTTGTAGAGATGTTGCACAATATTGTAAGGTTATTATTACCAATTTTGATGAGATTTAAGCAACAATTATAAATTTATGAATAAAAAAATACTATTGATATCTCTTTAATTAGGATAATGATGTGGAAATAAGCAAATTAGCTGTATGGTATGCTATGCAATGTGAAGATACAACTACAAACTTAGTTGGTATTCAAAATATACAACAATTAAGAATGAATTTTAATGTATTAAGAAACGGCATTACAAAAAAGGAACAAGAAATATTAAAAATAATTGAAGATAAGTAAGTGATAATTACTTTTATTACTAAATACTTTTAACTACTAAATACACTATGATAAATGATCTTTTTCAAAAGAAAAGAAGCAACAATTAACTTTCTGTTGATAAATTATTTCAGATATTTCAGTCAGATTAAATGTAAACATTGGGAAGGCAAAGAAATCGAAACATACTGGCAGGCTATGAAGATGTAAAAAATATTTTTATTTGTTTATAATATATATATATATATCATATAAAATAATATAATATATATATTTTACAAAAAGTTATAAAATACAAAAAATAAATTAAAAATACTATTTATATATTTAAGAATATGATTAGCAAAGTTTAATTGTTTCAATGAGCCTGTGTATAAAATGGATCTGTAGCAAGCAACTCAGCATCATTATCATTATATTTTAATCGATATGTTAATTCAACAAATATTAGTATTACTGATGTTCCATAAAGAGATCTTTTATGATACAAATAGATTTCAAAATCTTTTTTATTAAATAGTTCTCTAGCAACCTTTCTATGATCTGAAATCATCACATTAATACGTCTATATCCTTGTTGACTGCCAAATTCCAGAGCTAGATTGACAAGATTAGTTCCTATGCCTTTCCTTCTATAGTTTTTGTGAACAGTTAATCTTTTTATCCAACCAGAATTTTGTAACCTAGTGCTTTTACACAATGCAATAGTACCTACAATTTTTTTAACATGTCTAAATACATTAATATTAGATTCCTTAAATTTTTCCTCTGTCATGAATATATATTTCTGATCTCGTTGACGACGATTTATTAAATAATCTTCATATGCTTCTGCTATCCAAAAATAGGAAGAATTATCTGACGTGTAAATCCTATTTACAAACATATATATTTTCATTTTTAAATCATAATTTTAATTAAATAAAAATTAACAAGAACACACAAACAAAATAAAACAAAACAAAACAAAAAAAAGAATTGAAAATGTAATACCGTGGAATCTCAGATACTTCTTTTTCAATCTTTTTAGCAGTAACCCAAAAGTTTATATATGTTACAATGTATATTAGAAATCCTTTCGTAAGTAAACTTATAATACAGGAAAGAATAGGAAATCCTAATAACAGAAACAGAATTGAAACTACAGAAATTGCTACATTTAAAGTAACATCTTTAATTATAATTCTAAAGAATGTTCTGTTTATATTTTCCATTATGCCATTTTTAAGTAATGTTTTGCAAAATGATTCGTCTCCTCGTTTATAAGGACGAAGAACTATAAAATTAGTCATATTGAGAAATTATATAAAATATTTCGAATCAATCAAAAACACACATCTATATTTATGATAAAATTTCTTAACTTTTTAAAAACTTAAATCCTACGTCTATAATATATAAAATCATAAGTAACTATCGAAATTTCTAATTAGCGTAATATATATATATATATATATATATATATATATATATATATATATATATATATATATATATACCGAGGTCACGCTTCAGGGTGACCTCACGTAGTAAGATATTGTTTATGTTTATAACGTTTATATCTAAAATGAAAATATTTTTAATTTGTAATTTTTAAGCAGTAAGAAATAGTATTATTCAGAGTGAAGATGGTATCTGGAAATAGTTTTAGCGAAATTTTTTATGTAAAAATGATTTAATAACGTTTTATTATATTTATATGAATATTATGATTAAGTACATTTAAAACCATTTAAAAATGTTATAAGATCTACCAAAAAAGAAGGTAACCATCAAGATTTTTCAAATTTTTCATCCTCCTCAGGTTGCGTATCTAACATATTAGATGTTTCTTCAGAGGGCGTTCTTGGACAGATCTGTTTCAGAAGAACATAAATGTCTTCCGGTGATATTTCCATCGCCAAAAGTTCTATTGCGATCCTAATATACGATGATAACATGAATATAGTTTCATATAAATTTATATATTGCCAAATGTGATTTGGATAAATATTTAAAAAGAAGTCTACTTTATAGGTTATATGAAATTATTAAGAAATGTATTTTAGAAATGTTACCGAAAAACACCAGGAGTCGTAGTAATTCCAGCTAAATCAGCGAGTGCAACTAATTCCGTTTGATGTGCCTGTGGGAACGTCATAATATTGACTAAATGTTGTAGCGATACAGAACCGTAAAAATTTATTTCTGTTTACATACAATGCACACGATACTTTAATATTTATCTGTCGTCCATGTCGAGAACAGTAACGCAACTAGGTTTGAATTAAATTGCAATGCAATACTCGATAGATCAATCGAAATTTAGTATTCTCTATGTTATCGACAGAACTAAAGAAAATTTTAATTTATAATACTAATTTTTAAGTAGATCGATACTTTGATGTCAGATATGATGATAATGCGGTTAAGATAGTAAATAATAATCAATGCTATTAGTAATTATCGATGATGCATGTGTATTATGAAATATGATAATTTCCTTTAGTAATTTAAACATTATCTATAGTTTCTAATGTATCAAAATTGTTTTAGTATTTTTTTTTTTTAATTATTTATATAATCTTAAGTATATAATTTTTTAACCAAACGGTTATAAACTTAACCCCTGTTCATTGTTCTTCTCATGTATAGTGATATTAAGCTATTTTGATTCATTTTGCTTAAAATGATTATATGGAATAAATGCTGGAGATAAAATACTATTCTATTGATAAATTATTTCAAATATTAATGATCTAAGTCAGGTCAAATATAAACATTGGGAAGACAAAGAAATTGAAACACACTGGTAACATACAAAGACATAAAATAGAGAATTATGATTTTTTTATAATGTTTCTGTTATATATTTTACAAAAAGTTATAAAATATAAAAAATAAATTTAAAAATATTGTTTATATATTTGATTTAAATATTTAAATGCGATTGACAATTTAGTTTGGAATAGATTGTACATTAAGTGGATTCGTAAGAAGTAATTCATTATCACGATAATACTTTATTCGATATGTTAATTCATGAAATTCTATTGTAATTAATGATGTAAATAATGATTTATTATGTAACAGATATAATTCGAAACCTTTCTTAATAAACAATTTTATAGCACCTACTCTATATTCTGAAATAATCACATTAGTACGTTTATATCCGTGTTCATTGCTAAATTGTAAAGCTAGATTCACGAGATGAATTCCTATGTTTTTCCTTCTATAGTCTTTATGAACAGAAAATCTTTTTATCCAAGCACTATCTTGTAACTTATTGTTTTTACACAATGCAATAGTACCTACTATTTTTTTAAAATGTCTAGATACATCAATATCAGATTCCTTGAATTCTTCTTCTGTCATGAATGTACACCGTTCATCTCGTTGACGACGATTCAATAAATAAAATTCATATGCTTCTGCTACCCAAAAATGGGAAGTATTATCTGACATGTAAATCCTGTTTATAAAAATATATATTTTCATGTTAAAATCATAACCTTAATGAAATAAGAATTAACACAAATAAAACAGAACAAAAAGAAATTGAGAATGTAATACCTTGGAATTGCAGATACTTCTTTTTGAATCTGTCTAGCTTTATAGAAAAACGTTGCATATAAAAAAATGTATATTGCAAATGCTGGGATACACATAACCATAAGACAGTAAAGAATAGGAATTCCTATCAATATGAGTATAGTTGTACAAATTAAAACTGCTATTATCAAAGCAATTTTTTCAGATAAAAACCCAATGAATGTTGCATTTAGCGAAGCCATTACACCAGTTTTAAGTAATTCTTTGCAAAATGGTTCATCTTCTTGTCTATAAGCTCGAATAAGAATAAAATTATACATATTGAGAAATTATATAAATTATTTCGAATCAACCAAGAATACAAATCTAAAATTACGATAAAATTTCTTGATTTTTAAAAAATTTAAATTCTACGTTTATAGTATATAAAATTGTAATTATTGAAATATCTAATTGAAGTCACATATATACACTCTGAGATCATACATCGGAGTATACATTACTAACATATTGTTTATATATTTACACCGTTTATATTTAAAACGAAAATATTTTCAATTGGTAATTTTTAAACGATTAGAAATAATATTATACGGAGAGATAATATCCGGAAATGAATTTTAATAAATTTCTTATGTAAAAATGATTTAACGTTTTATTATATTCATATTAATACTATAATTAAGTACACTTCAAGTCGTTTAAACACGTTATAAAATCTATCAAAAAAGAAAATTTTTCTGAATTTTCATCTTCCATCGGTTGCGTATACGAAATATTAAATGTTGTCTCTTCAGAGGGCGTTCTTGGAAAAATCTGTTTCAGAACATAAATATCTTCCGGTAATATTTCATCGCTAAAAGTTGTACTGCTATTTATTGCCAATATACAATGAAATGAATGAATATGAATATGGTTTCATATAAATTTATATTTTGTGGGATATGATCTTGTTAAATATAGAAAAAAGTATATAGGTTATACGAAATTATTACGAAATATATCTTAAAAATGTTACTGAAAAACCCTATTAATTACAGTAATTTCAGATAAATCTGCGAATGCAATCAATTTCGTTTAATGTACATTATGATATTAATTAAATGTTGTAGGAATAAATTATTATAAAAATTTATATCTCTTTACATACAATGCTATTTGTGTCGTTCGTGTTGAGAACAGTAGTATAATTAATTACGCAGTACTGAATAGATTGATTGAAATTTGACATTTTCTACTTTATCAACGGAAGTAAAGTTACTTCATAAATTGCGCTACGTGCAACACTGTGACGTCAAGCAAGATGAATATATAGCTTAAGGAACAAGCAATAATCATGAAGAAGAGCACATTTCCCACAATTACTATTTCTACTAAATTTGTAAAACTTTTACGTCTTTATGTTTGAATGAGTTACCATACACATATACGCACACAATTATTTATATTGCTATTTATCTAAATAATATAAAATCATTATCTTCCAATTACTAGAAGGTATAATTTATTAAATAGGGTATATACATATATTAAATAAAGTTTATTTTTTTATTTGTAGTTCATTAATTTCTTGGTAGTTAATATGATGGTCATTTTTTGAGCTATATAAACAAAGCAATTTACATAAATACATATATGTACAAGTGGCCACCGAAGATCGATACCAAGATATTATTGGCACACTGATTTAGATGTTTCATGGATATTTACCAAGAACTCATTTCATCCGTTTTTAGATGATTTAATCATTTAGAACTAAATTGGCAGTATATCTTCTACATTGAACATAAAATATTTCAGACTGATTTTTTCATTTTAAAGATAGTTTCAGAAGATAGTCCTTAATCTTTTACGTGCGTTTATCGTAGCAACATTGATGATATTAATCAAAAAAAGCATGTATCACTAGATTAGTGATTAACTTTTCACGATATAATGTTGCTTCACGTAATAATGTAATTCTGTAAAAAGATTCCATTTCTAAAAATCATTTTTAGATTGCAAAAGAAATCAGTCTATCGAAAATGCATAATTAGAAACTCAATGTATAATATATATAAATACATTGGACATGTATCACCTTTCATTCCTGAATGAAGATGCTTGTGCATTGTTCGACTATCCAACATATAAAATGTTAATGACGAGACTTACTACAAGAGCATGGATGTTGGATTTTCCATGAAGTTTTTAAAGGCTGAAAGCCACTGTGCACCTACCGCACCATCCACCGTACGATGATCACAACTAGCTGTTACAGACATATATTGAGCAGTTGTGAATCTGTAATCATAAAACAAAATTTGAATTAATTTAATATTTAATTTAAATTAATTGAAAATATTTATATAAAAATGAAAACATACCCTTTTTCATTTTTTGCAGGTATTAATCTAACTTCCGATGCACCTACTGCAAGAATAATGGATTGAGGTGGATTTATAATGGCAGAAAAATTTTTAATCCCGAACATTCCCAAATTCGAAACAGTTATCGTGCCTCCTTGAAATTCATGTGGCTGCAGTTTTCCATCCCTTGCTTTGGCTGCTAATGCTTTCACATCTTTACTAATTTCGACAATACCTTTTACATCAGCACTAAATACTATAGGAGTAATCAAACCAGACTCTGTGCTTACTGCTACACTTACATCTACATTATTATATCTATAAAACAAAATTAAAAAAACATTATTAAAATATCGATTTTAAAAAGGGAAGAGAAGAAAACAATAAAATTAGAAATCTTACTGTCTTATAACATCACCCATCCAAGCACTATTACCATCGGGTACTTTTTTACAAGCCATTGCCATTCCTTTTATAATAATATCATTTACGCTTACTTTTATTTTCTCTTTTTCTAACATTTTATTAAACTGCTCTCGCATTGCTAACGCAGCATCCATTTTTATATCTATTGAAAGGTAATAATGAGGAATACTTCTTTTGCTTTCAAGTAAACGTTTCGCTATAACTGCCCGTATATTCGACACAGGGACATCAATGCCCTCTGCAACATCAACCTCTTTTGCTGCTACTTTTTCTGTTGGTTTTGCAGCAACTGGAGCACCTTCAAGATCTTTAGATGTTATGGAACTGTATAAGCCTGTACCTTTCAGGCCCTATAAAAAAATATTGTTTTTTTTCTACTCCATCTTTATATCTAGCAGAAAATATTCAAGATATTTAATGTAAAAAAGTATTTAACAATGTAAGATTACCTCTAAACTAAGTCCTTTTTCAGCAGCAATTCTTTTAGCTAATGGACTGGCATATACCCTTTCTCCTGGTGTGATTTTTGTAGGTGGAAGTGCAACTGCAGGTGCTGGTGCAGCAGGTGTTGGTGCAGCTGGTGCTGGTGCAGCAGGCGCAGCTGGTGCTGACGGTGTAATAGGTGGTGCTACTGTATCATCCTTAAAGTCTTTAAAAGCATTAACACTTTCTTCATTTGAAACAATGATGCAAACAAGTTTGCCTATGGGAACATTTTTTGATCCAGCAGGTACAAGTATTTTTGCTAAATAACCTTCTTCTGGTGTTTCAAATCCCATTGTTGCTTTATCTGTTTCAATTTCTGCTAATAAATCACCTTCATTTAATTTATCTCCTATTAAAAATAAAATGAAATAATAGTATTATAAGTTAAAAAATTATGTATTATAAATTTAATTTATTAAGTAGTTTTTTCAATATACATACCTTCTTTTTTTTGCCAACTTACAATAGTACCTGTTTCCATAGTAGGAGAAAGTGCAGGTAATTGTACTTTAATATGGTCAGGAAAGTCTGCATAAAACCGTAATTGTTGTTGCCATGGTATCACCGTAAAACGTAAACTATCGTGGACCTGAATCCTGAATACCAAGCAAGAAAGCAGTGATATACTCTAAAAAATGTTAAGAATCATGTGATGATATAATGTGATATCGAATGTTTTAACTAACATATCAATATATCTGTTAATTAACGATAAATAAAATTCAAAATAAATAATATTCTATAACAGGCAATACAGTTTCAATAAAAACAAACATATACACATATCAAGGAAAGGAATGCAAAAATATTAACTTACAATAAAAACTTATATATAGTATATTCAGTATCATAAATTAAAATCATGTAGATCTTTATATATAGATTTGAATACATAATTAAGTAGTAGAAATAAAATACTAATAACATATAACTTTAATGATTAAATGAAAATCGAATGAATAATGAGAGCAAAATGTTAATGAAATAATAATTAACAGAAGAATCGGCAATACGTATACCTTTGTAAATATTTTCTGTGAAGACATCTAATGATCACGGTTCTAACGATGTTAGGGCCCATACTACTTCGAAGTATCGTGCGTGCCAAATCATTACGTAGCCTCGCTGTGGTACGTATCATATCTTGATCGCTTTAATAATATCTATGTACACTACCGAAGTGAGATAGTTAAAGTTTATAAAAAAAGATTTTTCAAATAGTATAGTTACCTAAAAATCGTCTACAAGCACTTCAGAAACTAGGAGATATGATAAAGCAGGACCAAATGACGGAAACGCTCGTGCCGAATTAGAGGTCGTTCGCAAGGTCACGTGATTTCAACCATGAAATTTGTTCACATTCAATACGGGTAGTGTCGATAACTCTGACACTTTACCTTATAAAGCTTCACAGCGCCGTCTTTGTTAAATTAAAAAACATTCATTTATAAGATTTAAAAAATGTAATAATGAAAAATATTAAAGAAGAAATTTGCAAGTTTATGTAAACTTATACTTACAAGTTTTAATAAAAATTTTATAACAAATTTTTCTTTCATTATATTCTTATCCATCCACATGCACTCTACTAGTATGTTAGCAGTTTTTCATTAAATAAAAAGTTTCGATAATATAATGGATACAGAAAATATAAAGAAAAGAAATATAATTAAATCGAAAAATAATTAGAAGAAATTAATTGGACTTGGAGCAATATGACAGTGTATCGATATCTTGCGATTATCGATAACCATATTTGTATCCGTTTCGATACCATATTATACTTTATCTGAAATCATCAGTATAGGTTATATTACAAATAATTTAAAAATACTGAAGATTTATAAAGAGCTATGTACATTTCGAATTAAATTCTGACATTATTATATACGCTAATATCAAAAGTTATCTTAATTACTATGTCAATTTTACGAAGAGCACAGGTTTGTTTTTTAAAATATATATTTTTAAATTAATAATATAATATTAATCATTTTTCCGTCCTTATTTTTATTTAATCAAATTATTAAATTTTTTAGCAATGGAGCACTTTTTCAACTATTTGGCATATATATGATGCAAAATGGCAAGATCCTTATCTAAGTGCAGAAAAAATAAAACTTTATCTTATGGGTATCCATAAGCCGATATATCACCCGATGAGTAAGTTTAATATCATAATACTTAAATGTGTATTGATATTTATATTTAAAAAATATATAGTTTACAAAATGGTGATCTTTCATACAGATTATTGTGGTGATCATGTGATTGTAATAAACAGTAAAGATATAGCTTTACGAGGAGACGAATGGCGAAAACGTGTGTATTTCCATCATACTACATATATTGGTGGTGCTTCTTGGACTCTTGCATGGGAACTTCATAATAAAAATCCAACTTTGGTAATTAATGAACATGTATTATATCTAAAAAAAATCTATCTTATATTCATAAACTTTATTAATAAGATAATTTATTTTTATTTATTATTATCCTTAAATAGATAGTAACTAAAGCAGTATATCGTGCATTGAAGGGAAATTTACAAAGAAGACACACAATGCAAAGATTACATGTTTTCCCAGATGAAAATGTTCCAGAAGAGATGCTTCAAAATGTTTCTAATCAGATTAAACAATTAAGACCAGTTCCAGTTAGGTTAGATCAAATTCCCAAAGAAGAAGTAGAACAATTTCCAAAATTGTTAGCTTATCCAGAAGATTATATTCTTAAGTGATTTATAAATTGTAAATAAAATAATTATTATAATACAACATTGCTGTGTGAATATTTAAACATAGATAGTAAAAATGTACGAACACTATATATGTTTTTTTTTTTTATATATATATAATTGATTCGTTCCATTCTATTGTAGATTTTGCATGAAATAAAATTATTTCGATATTTTAAATGAATGTTTCTGAACTAGATGGAGCTTCGGTACAAACGAAAGTAGAGGGCAGTGCACAGGATATCCAATCGCACAACACCGAACAAGTGATCTGTACCACGGTCTACGTGTATTCTATCTTTGTCAATCCGATTTCTTACAATTGTCAGACTGCTGTCATTTTACTATCATAAGTGCATTTTAATAATAAGTTATATCTATCATTTTCATTAAGTACAGAATCATTTCTGCTGTACAAGCTTTACATAAATTGTCATAATGGCGGATTCTAAATATTCTGATTTACCTGGAATTGTATGTATTTTCTACATTTTATACTCTTATAGATAGTATTTCTGTAAAGGTCACAAACATGTAGTTCAATTGTATTGAACGTTTTATATCAGTTTTACTTTTATTTTCTTGTATAACCTTACTAAGATACATAAATTGATAATAACTTATGAAATATTACAGGCATATGATCAAGTTGATGTTTATGAAACAACTGATTTACCAGAGTCAGAACAATTTGAAATTTACTCAGAGGTAAAACAGTTTTATTCAATATGACATTGTATAATATATTGTTATATTATGAAAATTAATTTTTTATGTCTCCAGGATGAATCAGATTCTATAGAAAAGTTACATATAAATGCTAGAGAAGCTTTTAGTAAATTTAGGACCAAGACAGTAGGAGATACAAAAGTTGACTTTTCAGATTCTATTTCGCGTAAATCAAGAACAGGTTACAAGTTGGTATTCAACTTAAATACTTTTTTATCTAGATTATTATATGAATATATTATATAATTAAATATACAATTTTTTATTTTTATTAAATATAGGTTTAGAGATTATGAACTTCCAGGTGAAGATGAAAAAGAAACCCCTATTCAAAAATATCAACGCTTACAATGCGAAGTAAAAGAATTGTATGAAGAAATAAATGCATTGAAGGTAGTACAATGTTTCAAATATTTTTTTTGTATTTAATAGTTTTATAACATATGTATTTATTTGCTTGTTTAGGAAAATGCAAAAGAAGAAAATGAGGAAGTTAAATCTGCAATAGATATAATTTCTCAAGTGGAGCAGTTAGGAAAAGAAATAAATGATCTAAAATTAGAGGAATCTCTTGGTTCTGGTCTTATGGAACTACTTTCAGATCCTCAAGGAGCTAGATTAAAGTATATTTTGTGTTTTTAATAAATGATTAGTATGCAGTTCCTATATAATTGATTGTTTTAGGCAACTGATATCACAAATAGAAGTATTTAGAAACACTGGCATTTCCAAGTCAGAAACAGAAATAAAACCAGATATCACAGAAACAAAAGAAATATCTCCATCTGGTGTTTTGGAATACAAAATGATGTATCTTCCAGAAAAAGCTAAGATGCAAGAAATTGCAAGAATCGTGCAATTAGAACAAAGATTATGTTGTCTTGAAAGTGTCATTGGTACATCTAATGAAAATTTTTCTGTTTTTTCTCGGGTAAATCTAACATTTTCAAGTAATTTATATCTTTCCATTTCTTATTAATCGTGAAAGTAATTTTGTACCATTTTACGCTTTGTAGAATTTAAAATGTCAAGGTATAATGGATGCAGTACAACAACTAAGTGCTAAAGCTGCACTTTTAGATACAAGTCAGCTAGATGCCATCGAAAGTAGATTATCTGCTTTGATTTACAGGATTGATACTATTGCTCAGAAGAAATCTACTTTGACTCCTGATTCAGAATTAAAACAAAAGGTTTTATATAAGTTATTAATGAAGCATAGAAATTAGATAGAATTAAGTAATTAATCACTTTTTCGTTATGACAGATCGAAGAAATGTATAAAATAGTAAAAAAGACGGAAAGTATGTCAGATATTTTACCCCTAACTATAAATCGAATGACATCTTTGAGTACTATACATGAACAAGGTCAGTCCAAATTTTATACTATACAATGAAGTATAAACATATAAAAATATTTGTTCTATTGCTATTAAATGAAGGATGATATATATTATCTTGTATTATTATAATTATTTTCTTTTTTAATAGCTGCAAACTATAGTAAGGCAATGAAACAGTTTGAAGATATACAGAAACAAAATACTCAATTTATGGATAGCAATAAATGTTTACTCGCGGGTGTACAAGAAAGTTTTGCATCAAATTTAGAAGTTATAAAAAATAATATAACGTCGCTTTCTGAACGTGTTGCAAAGCTTGATAAGTAATCTAATAGCAGCTAATTAATCATTTTATTAAAATTATCAACGTTTTTATATTTATTTATTAAAACTATAAAATAGTAAAAATTGTCAATACTATGTATTAATGTAAAATAAATTATATTCCTTAAATTAATCGTTCAAGCAATTTTAAATATTACAAATGATCTTGTTTCAAATATTTCAATCAATACTTCAATGAGGAATATCAAAGTTTGAATGTAACAATAAGAAAGAATTGGACACAGCATATATTTTGAATGTAAGTATTTATTTGAAAAGATTAGAATCTCAATTTTTGGAAGAACCACTTATTTTTACCAGATTTGTACCTGTAAAAAAAATATAAGAATTATTATTTGTACTGATATATCCTTTAATCTATTTTATATTTTTTATCAAATTATATGAAGAAGTACAGCATTGCAATGAATATTTTTATTAAGCATTTTTTGATCTTAAAATAAAACTGACAAGTTTACATACCTTTCTTCAAATTTAACACGGATTTGGAATCGTGCCTTCTTTCGTTTCATCGGATCCTTAAGATCTTTAGGAGCTACTTTATCTAATTGTAGTTCTGGTACTGTATATCTTGTAGGCATTAAATGATTGTAATTTAAAACCTAAAACGATCATAGCAGTATAAATAAGAAAATATAGAATGATAAGCAAAACCTTTAATATTTTATTCAACTTACTTTTACAAAAGGCTTAATCTTGGAACGTTTGTGTAATTTTCCTTTTCCCATTCTTTTATGGACTTTGCGTGGGTATCTATCAATACCTGCAACCATAGCATGTCCGTACTGCTTATCTGTAGTACCATCATCAAAAGTACGCATTACAATAGCTTTTCTTCCAGCATACCGACCACTAAGGACCAGTACAACTTTACCACTTTTCATAATCTTCACCATCTTGAATGGTGTCCTGTAATAAAAATATTCTTTTCAATACAATTTTGCAATTGTAAGATACCTTAAAAATTGCTTCATATATTTAGAGGTTAATTTTTGACTAATGATTTTCTTTGGTCACACGACACATTTTTCAACAAATTTGATAGTTGACATAGTCATACTCTTAAGAATAATAGTCTTCTGTTTTTGCATATAACAATTTAAAGAAAAATAAAAGTGACATACGCAGATACAATGCTTTTATAATTGAACCTTCCAATAATTTATAGAGACTGAAATAATGGTCAATTAATTTCTTAAGTTAAAGAAAAATATTTCATAATAAAAATCAAGTCATCAATATCAGTATAATGATTTATAAATAAACGATGTTTTCAGATTCTATCACACAATAATTATTAACGAACCTTTCTCTTTTCCAGGCCGAAAAAATGGAAAATAGAAACTGCCTCCGTCGAAACCAGGAGGAAAGAGAGAGGTAGATGTGCAACTTGGACTTCTAAATGTACGGTATGTACTTTAGTACAGTAGTAGTACTTTATTATATTCTCATTGGTGCTCGTTCTTCAATATGGCAGGGCAATCGTCCAATAGAAATAAAGGATGAAATTGTAAATAGATTAATACATGAGGCAATATTACATTTGTGAAGTCAATATATTCTGTAGAGGTTTTTACTCGACTGACGTCCATGTGTACTGATGTGTAGAGTTTATGCATTTTGCAGTGATTATAATATAACCTGAGTCTGGTTTTTCGTACAGCTGTATTATTTACAACTTTTCAATAATTGCATTTAAAATAAAGTAAGCAGTGAAAAAACTAAAGTATACACTTAAATTATGATATTAATGATTTTAAAAACACATATAAATAATATTTTATTTGGTTATAAATTGTGTCATAAGTGCATCACTACTATACACTTGCATTCCAAAATTTGTGACAGTGCTCAGGTAAAATAATAAATAGTATTGAATGTATAATTAATAGTAATAAATTAAAAGGTGGATATTTTTTAATATAAAGTAGATTTTTAATATATGCATCTTTTTTTTGATAGTTTAATTTTTGAGTGAATTTTTAAATTATTTAGACTAAATACGCTAAATGAGTAACGTGAAGAATCTACTTGATGATCAAGATCCTGATTACACAATTCCAATATCTACTAATAAAAATCAAGAAGAAGTTTGTGAAGAAAATGGTAAGATCAAATTTTTACAAATTTTGATATTATTAATGAATAGACAATTTATATTTGTTATTGATTAAATAACAATTAAATTTGTTATTGATTAGCTCGTACAACAGCAAGAAAAATAACTGCAATTATTGAAAAGGAATTTTCACAAGAAATAGATGCAAAGAGAAATGAAGTCTTACAAATTCAAGAAAGATTACATAAGGCATTGAAGACTCTACATTTATTACGATACGTCATCATTACTGATTTCTATAATCGTAAACAATGTCAAGCCTCTCAGATTCGAGAAACGCAACAAGTTCGTATCCATCCAGCAATTAAACAATTGATTGGAAAAAGTCCTAAACGGCCACATAATGATTTTGCTGTACCATCTACATCCACGGATCCACGATTTTTAAATGGATACTCATATCTTTCGCCTACAAAAACAAAACCAACCGAGCATAATGTTTTAAAGACTGAGAATACAACGGAATCATCAAAGGAGTGTAACACAAGTATGCAGTTTGAAGACCAAAGTGAAGATGATATTCAACCACCAAAAAAAATTCCACGGTATATACCACCAAAAAGTGGAGTACCAGAACCTGCATGTCCTTCTAGAGGTGTTAGGCATAAAGTAAGAAAACGCATAGTAATTGGTAATATTTCCAAGTGGATTCCACCAGACTGGAGAGAAGATCCTGCCAGTCATAAATGGACAATATATGTACGAGGTAGTAAAGAGGTTTCTAATATTGGAGATTTTGTAAGTAAAGTTAGATTTTTTTTGCATCCAAGTTACAGACCAAATGATGTTGTTGAAGTATCATCTGCTCCATTTCATCTCTCAAGACGAGGTTGGGGTGAATTTCCACTAAGAGTACAGTTACATTTTAAAAATCCAATTAATAAACCAATGGATATTATTCATCATCTCAAATTAGATCGTACATATACTGGCCTTCAAACATTAGGTTCTGAAACTGTAGTTGATGTATGGATTTATACAATGGATCCAAGTGCTCTTATACAAGCTAATAATGAAATTTCTGACAGTTCTACAGAAGAAATAAATTCTTGTACTATTAATGATGACAAAAAATCTGATTCAATGATTGGAACAACACAAAAATCAAGTACTTCAATTGATTCTGCTATAATTACTGTGAAATCTGAAACAAATGATATAGAAGTTCCTAATATAGACAATAAGTTAAATGATATGAAAATACAATTAGATGTATCCGTTGTTAAATCTGAGCCTAATGATGAGGTTACTACACAGTCAGTGTCATTTATGACAGATGATAATACACTTACATCTAGTTGTAATAGTAACATGACACAATTGGAACAGATACAATTTTCTGTTTGTCATGATCATGATTATTTAAATAATTATATATCTAATGAAACTAACTTATTTGTAGAGAATAATATAACTATAGAACATTCACCTGATATTAATCCGATTAAGAAATCCATGAATTCAATGGTAGAACTATCTGGAAATAATACAAATTCAGTAAAGCAATGTTTTAATAATTGGCAATGCACATCTAATACAGATACAGAGAAATCTGCTGAAATTAATGCTAGCATAAATAAGAAACATAATATTGAAAAAGATATAAGTGATGAAAATAAATATACAAAAGTTGGAGCATCGTCATTATGGGTTAAAAATACCAGCAAAGTTTTGTCTTCGTTAGAAAGCATTGATCCTAAGATGGATTTAACAAGAAAGGAAGAAATATGTTCTGAAGAAGTTATCCAAAAAGAACATTTTAGAAGTAATATAAATGAGCCAAATAAAGGTACTTCGTGTCCAATGAATTTTAAATCAAGTTTGTGTCCATTACAAATTTCAATACCTCCTTCGTTTGAACCAGCCGTAGGAAAGCATATGTTAATTTTACAAAATAATAAACGTACTTCAACGGAAGCAAATATTACATGTCCTTCTAAAATGAATATTGTCAAATATGCAAAAAATCATTGCAAAATTGATACAAACAATTGTTTGAGTTATGTTAATTCAAAGACAAGTATACTTATTCCTAGAGGAACTAGTGTCTTGAAAAAACAAACAAAACAAACGGGGAAATCAACTGCAAATAATAAAAACGATAATACATATGCAATATTGGAGATTAAACCATCAAACAGTCTCTTGTTAAATTTGAATTCTGATGTACCAGCATTGAAAATAGTAGATAATGTTTCTAACAATACGAAAAATTCGTATAATACAAACTCTTCACGTTTAGAAACATCATCATTGCAAAAAGATCAAATACTTCCAAAATCAATTAATCATAATGGTAAAATAGCAAAATCACGAATTATTTTGGGTAAAGATAAATTGAAGCTTCACAGTAAAGAAGATTTATATGATAAAGTTCTTAAATCGATAGAAACTGTAAAAATCACAGATATAGAAGGTTTATTACGATTTATTATACGTAGGATACCTATTGTCACTCCATATGCATCCGATCCAGATTACAAACGTTTACATCCTTATGCTTGTGCCACAGAGGAAGAATATTTTAATCATAATATGGGTAAACGTGCAGCTTATGAATGGTGGCGAGCAAAAACAGTACGATCATTTTTACGTAAAAAACTTACTGTGGAAGATAAATTATGGTCAGTGAAAGAGATAATACTTTGGGCAAGATTGTATGGATATACACCAACACGTTCTTGTTTTGGCATAGATGCAACAACAACAACGAGTGGAGCAAAAAGATTACCATGTTCAGAGATTTCAGCAACAATGTCAACGTGTACAGAACCAATAGCGTTTCAAAAGTGGCTTCAAACGTCTTATGATATGTCAAAGAATTTAACAACGGATAACGATGATTCTCAAGAGGAAGACATTGATATACTAACTTGTCAGAATCCTGAAAACGATAAAACGATGCAACAAAATTGTATGAAAGTTGACTCTAGTAATGAAATAATAACATCTGGAACTATATCTCTTGATATGGAAGAGAAATTATTACCATTGCATAATTTTATTTGCGAGACAACCAGAAGCATTGGCATTACGTTAAAACCAGAAGAAATTATTCCTAACGTGTTTCATTGCACTGCAAGTCGTGTCATGATACGGGTAATATTAATTGTTATATTATAATTATCACATAACAAATTTTTTTTTTTTTAATTTTAAGTACATAATATAAGATATATATAAATATATTTTTTTTATCTCTTCAGGCGATGGAATGCTTTATGGAAGATATTGTCAGAACATCTTTAGCAAAAGCTTGGGAAAAGACTAATGGCAAAGAGTAATAATATTTTACAATTACTATTATCTGATTTAATATAATAATTAACTGCTATAAAATCAGTGATATATGTAATCATCGTAAATTAATTTTATTTACAGATATCCACAAACTTTGTCGTTGGACGATGTTCGTTCCGCCTTAACAAGTCGAGAAGAGTTCGATATTTTTACAAATGAGGGTTTGGGTTCGCGGTATCAACTTACTACAGAGGATTAATTAATATTGCCATTTGTTCCACATATATACAATTACAAAAAAAAGTGTAAAAAAAAAAAAATAAGAATGTTTATATTTTGAGCATAATCATATATTGAGCAATAATATAGGTGGATATTAAGTATTTTCAGTATTACTAGTACTAATACTAGTACTTACGTTGCAAGAGTACAGAGATTTTTTAGAAAGCAAGGGAATATATATATTATAAATAATTTAATATTTAAACGTTTTGAAATAATGTATCTCTGTGCCACTTTTTTTTCCATGTATAAAAAGTAATCGTTTTGATTTACCATTGTAAACATTCACATAGGACTTCCATAGTTAAATTATCAATTTGTAAATTGTAGAGTTTTTATACGACGGACACGTAGAAAAAATTACGAAATCTGAACATTCTAGCATTTAATTTTGTTATTTTCATTTTTTACAAATTTTTTTACTTAAAGGATAAATTGATTGGAGATATGTAAATATTATCTATAACAACAAATTTCTATATATCTTATTTTAATTTAATCCTTTATCGTATGTCAATACGACATTTATTATGTTCCGTTTGCCATTCCTTCTTCTTTTTCATTTTTTTTTTCTACTGAGCAATGATTAAGTAGTCGGTGAAAGTTCGTTGCTAGACACAACATATTTAAACGAGATGAATCATGCGACGATTTGCATTCGAATAAGCCTACCTTTTTCGTTGTTGAGAATAAGAAATCTAAGGGAATAAAATCTAAGATTTAATAAATCATTCTTTTTTATTTCGATTCATAATAATTTCGTTTCGTTTCATATTTAAACTTTGGTATCATATTTTGGTATTTCTAATATTTCATCTTTTTTCCAAATGTGCATGCATTTAATATTGTTGTAAAAATTTATATAATCGCTGACAAGAGCATACTCGCACATAAATATTTCGTTTGTACTTCTTATTCTTTATTGATCTGATTTCTCATAAAAGGGAAAATGAAATCACGGATATTTATACATTTTAATAAAAAATATCTTCCTTCGTACTTATAATAACATTATTTTTTTTTACATGAATAATATCCTCTAATTATAATTATTTCAATTTTTATAAAACATTATTGAAAAATTCATGATAAAGTTTGAAGAAAAAATTTGTAATTATACGTTCTTATGTATGTTATATGCGTATGATCGTTATTAGGATAGTAAAAAGAATGTTGAATAGGTAATAAATTAGAAATAACTTGTAATTAAGATAATTGAAGAGTCATGAAGTAAGATTCTAACTAACAATACTCTTATGTGAGGAGTAAAGATCGCTTTATCTTCTCACGTCCTTGGTTATGTTGTGGTATCATTCTATTTTATTTTTTAACAATGCAATAGAATTATTTTTACATTATCATAGTTAAAGGTTGTAAAGATTCAAATTATTTTTTTATCGTTAGACATCTACCAACTGAATCTTATTTAAGAAAATATCTGCCACGTAACGTGAGATGAAATTGAAACTTTCTAAAATGTAATAATTTTCCTATTCAATTTCGATCAATTGGCATATTCGAATACGGAGATAATGTAAATATCATGATTTCTTATTAGAAAATTGTCGGAATTTTTTATTGAATATTTAATTTAATTTTTAATTATTGATTGTTAAATCTTTAGGGATGACAGATCGATCATGGTCACGTGACCAAAGAAATGCAGAATAACTGGATCGAACGTTTTAAAAACAAATTCAAATACTTATTAATTCTAATAATAAAAGAATTTTGTCATCCGTAGACACCAAAATACAGAGCTAATAAACTTACGAAACACTGTGGAGAGGAAGGATCTGCGCTTATGTATATGAGATCGAAATCGGAAACGGAATCCGAGGTTACGCGTCCGAGATTCCGCGGGATATATAAGGTGAAGACGAACGATCTATGACGTCAGAGATAAACGCGAAGGAACGTGAAATGGTTTCGTCGTATTCTGGAGCCCGAGCTTTCCGAAAGAACACTTTTTTTCTTTTTTACAAGAGTAAAAAAAAAAAAAAAAGAAAAAGAAAAGAAAAATGTGAGAGAAAAAATTGTTCATCTTTTCTACGTTAACCTAAAAGTAGATACATCGTTGTTTCATAGTCAGATCGTATCGTTTTTTATAAAGTAGATAAGCTCGAGATAAATGAAGGAAAAAACAATAATTAACGATAAAAGTAACAAATATTTTTCTTTTCATCCATATGACATATACATATATATACATACTTTCTTATATATATATATACTTTTAAATAAAAGACAGCGGGGAAGGGGAAGAAATTCATCCCTTTGAGTATTTTTTTCCTTGACGATAATGAAGAAATAATAATGACTGTACGTGAATGCATATACGAAGGGTTCTCGCGCGCTTCTCAATCTTGAGGCAAGGTTTACGCAGCGAGTAGGGTGAGAGAGAAAGTCGATTGGTCCTAGTTGGAGTTGGCGCGTGCGACGAAAGGGAGAGAGAGAGAGAGAAAAGGATAGAGGAAAGGAAAGAGGGAAGAGAGTGGGGGTCGAAGAAAGGCCAAGCGTTGTGTACAATATATATCGAATGAACGAGAGAGGAAAAATCAGTGTACGAGCATCCCCTCCACCAGGATATTTCGCGCTTGTCGTTCGCCACACCGAGATCCAGTCAGTGAACGTACAACGTCGTAGGTAGATGTACGTACGTACGCGATGTGAATGATGTTGGTGGTTGTTGGTCGTATGTATGTATGTCGACTCTTAGAAAATAATTCGTGTTTTCCCTTCTTTTTTCTTCTTATCAAGAAGGAGCGACAATAATTATTCGACGTTGATTCGTTCAGTTAAATTTGGTCAATTCGTTGTCGTCGTCGTGCGGCCACAGACATTTCTTTTGGAAGGTTACTTGGTTATATTTCGAGCGGAGAAACGCGAGGCGGAATATTCGTGCGTGCTCGGAATTCGTTTCCCTTGGCCCGCAGGCGGCGACGGCGACGGAGTACGTGCGAGTTGTGTGGCCAATATCGAGGATAAAAAGGAAAAGAAGAAACGAGGAAAGAGAAAAGAAACGGAAGAAAGGGAGGAAGAAGAAGAAAAAAGAGAAGAGAGGGTTGCCACGATAAAACGTTGCCAGTTTGATCGGCATGCGCCTGCATTTTACTTACGGCACGATGATCGTCTTGGCGATGATGTTGTCCTGTCGTACCTCTTACGCTCAGGACGAAATTATCCTTCGAAGTCTCACCGCGATGGAGACTTGTAATGTCACAGCCGATGGACGAGGATTCATATGTCGCGGACCAGATTTTTTATCAGCTTTAAAGAGCCGGTCCTTCGAAAGCATCGTTCTTCGATCGCCGGCTAATATCACTAAACTGCAAGTATCATAAATAAGAAGGATGCACTTTTCATTGCATCCAATTAGAGGACGAAAGTCACGCGTCAGCTGTCACGTTCTGTCTTGTCATTTTTACTATCGTCGCGTTAGTAATAGTAGCAGTAGTAATAACAGTAGTAGTAGTATAGTAATAATGTAGTAGAGTAATAGTAGAATAGCGTAGTATAGTAGTAGTTTAGTAATGTAGTGTCGCCCTTCGAAGCGTGTATTCTTGAAGTATGCTCGTATTTTCTCTCTCTCTCTCTCTCTCTCTTTCTTTTTTTGGTTTCTTTCTCGAAGACGCGGATACACGACGCCGAAAGGAATGCAATCTCTCGTAATTTCATTTTTCAAACGAAACAAGTCGAACAATTCTAGGCGTGTCGTTGTCTATATCTAATCTATTTGTAATTCGAAGAAATTAATTTTCTTGTTTTGTTTTATTTTCTTTTTTTTTTTTTTTGATACCACGTCAAACTACTTATCGAATCGAAGATCACGATGAAAATATTTAGTTATTTTCTAACGATTTAGAGAGACAAATCGTTCGAAAAATATTAACCATACTCGAGGACAATTTCAAATATTGCGCGCTTAGGAATTAAATGGCGAAGTAAATTTAAGGAAATCAGAGTAATAAAATTAGCATTTTTATATAATATTTTTCATTCATAAATGGTATTGTATTTTTTAAAGAAAATATACATATTCAGTCATTATTATTACTTTATAATATATGAAGTTCACATTGTGCGTTGTGAAATAATCTGAGGACGACATTGTCATATTATATTCGTAATGTTTTGGCAAATAACTTTTTTTTTTCTTTTTTACGATCAAGCTATTAAGAGTTTCTCCGAAAGAAATCTAGAACTTATGACTGTCGAAACTTAAATTTCTACCAGTCAGTATTTTAGGAGTGTCGAAACTGTTACTCTTTATGTTGCTCGCGTTGTACGAATTATGGAACTGAACGAAAGTATGCTTGGAATGAGAGAACGTTCGTGCGAGTAGACATGTATACGATTCTGACAATGAACGATGAGGAGAGAACGATGGAATTGGTTTATTCGAAATTCACTCTCTACTATAAAATTAGTATGTTGCTACATTTAAATTCTCATCTAATCGAAAATCTTAATTTCAACATACAATTCTATTTTTATGTCAGACTAAGCGAATGAGTTGTTTCGTCTAGGATCTAATGTCAATAAATACTAAGTCATCGATCACTATGAAACTGTTGTGTCGAGTACAATTTCTACATATATATATATATATATATATTTTTTTTTTCTCCAATATCTCTGCAAAACTTTAAATATTTGATTATCTGCAAGAGAAGAGGCGCACGCACTGATCAAACTTTTTCTTAGATATGTTTTCGCTTAGAGAAAACCAGTCGAAGAAAATGATTCATGCGAGACCGATGTCGGTCGATCGGTGAGAAATATTTCAGCGCGAGGTCACGGCCGTACTTGACGAGTGTGACACTTCAACGTAACCTACCTATACCTGCTCACGTTTCTTTCATTCTGCGCACACTAATTAATTCCAATGATGCTACAATCTTAATGATTCCTTTCTTTCTTCTCGAAATAATTCTTTTTAAATTTTACGAGAGAAAGAAAGGTAGAGAGAGAGAGAGAGAGAGAGGACAAATTTAGGAACTACTTGATTTGCGTAGTACTTACGTAGACAAAAATTTTTAATAGTATACGATTTGAATTTTTTATATTTTTAAAAATATTTTTTTAACTTTAACGAGAAAGAAAAATAGATAAATAGATAGAGAGAGAGAGAGAGAGAGAGAGAAAGAGAGAAAATAAATTTTAAGACTCCATTTAACTCATGTAACAAATAGACAAAAATTCGGATTAATATACAGCTTGAATTTTATTTGTTAAAAAAAATATATATCAAAAAATATATAAAGAATGGTGTTAATACACATACATACATACACACAAAGTTATATACTTTTTTGAGCTTACTTTATTATATTCTTTTCTTTTCTCTTCTCCTTTTTTCCAAAGTTATCTCTCAAGCGCGAGCGACAATTCTGCGAGCACTCTGCAGATTTAGATTCCAGCAATATTACGGGCTCTAACAGAAAGGTTGCTTGGCTTAGAATTATTTATATCGTTCTGATATACGCATAACTTTTAGACGTTAGAAATATGGATACCTTTTGTATGCTCGATTAGATTATATAAATATTTATAGATGGTAATAATTTTCTAAATTGATAAAGAAGCCATTATTTCGCGCGTTTATTTGAAATAAATTGATATTAAAAGGAAACATATTATATATATATACACGATTATTAATAAATATTAGATTATTATAAATAAAATTTTATAATATTTATATATATATTTTTTTTCAACTTATTTCAGTGATTTGACAAACAACAATATAACGCGTGTTTCGGCGCACGTTTTTCATCAACTTTCTAATCTTGAATTTTTGTGAGTAGATATACATATATTCTTAATCAATAAAATGTTCTCTTATTAATATAACTAATTATTTGTACAATTTTTCAAGGTCGTTACGACGTAATCACCTATATACAATTCATGAAGATGCATTTGAAAATTTGACGAGTCTTCGAGTATTGTGAGTACCTGAATTTTGTCGGTATCACACTTAGATTTTTGTTGTTATTAATATTAATATTTTTCAGAGAACTCGATGACAATTATTTAACAGAAATTCCGATTGCTCTTATAAAACTTGACGCACTCGAAGATCTGTAAGTTCTTTTTTTTTTTACAATCCATGTTCTGAATATCACTTCGTATTACTTACATAATCAAAAATAGTTTTTATTCTAATTTCTCACAGATCCATTTCTAACAACAAAATACAACAACTCGACGGATATATATTTCAAAGTATTGACAGTTTAATATCACTCGATTTACGTGGAAATCCGATTAAACAGATAAACGATAATACTTTTCAAAATCTTCATAAACTTCGTAAGTTGTAAGTACATGTATTTTTTCGCGAAATGAACATTATCAATGTTTTTCTGTGAATTTTATTTGATCGTATATAAGGAAGATTTTGAATAATTTAAAAACAAATGTTACATTGATACTGATGTATGACGAAAAAAATATGTTACAGAATACTGTCTGATATAAAAGAAATGAGAGTTTTTCCCAATCTCAATGGAACGAGTTCTTTAGAGGTGTTGAAATTAGATCGTGCACGGCTTAAAGCAATTCCGCCAGATCTTTGCGTTCAATGTCCAAAATTGAAAAGTTTGTAAGTTTTTCTATGATGGCAGCATGCATTTAATTAAAAACGCGTGAACAATTTCTTAACGAAAATAGTTTCGATCTCTTTTTGCAAATGTGTTTGTATCGAAATTGAAATTGATTACTCTTACTAGACGGCTTGCGAAATGTAGGTCTCTCTGTTCATCTTATTGCATAATGACATAAGAGGAGTCTAGCCACACGCACATGTAATATATTTTCATTTCAGTGATGTGAAATCGAATTATTTAACAAAAATTCCAAATTTAAGAAATTGCCATAATCTTCGCGTCTTGTAAGTATGTGAGTTATATTGCGTTTAAAATTTTTACGTATTGTATACTTATTATTTATCGTTAATTTTATTTTATACAATATATATCTTAATCTTGTTTTAGAGATTTGGCAAACAATGCGATCTCGTCGATATCCGATGCACCTTTTAAAACTTTGAACATGTTACATGATCTTCTATTAGCAAATAATAATTTGAAAACAATTTCGAGAGATGCATTTTCTGGATTATCAAAACTTCAAGTTTTGTAAGTTATGTTCTCTTGGATGGTTTCAATATATTATAAATACATGATTAAAATACACATAAATAGGAATGTCAATGTTGATAAATACCGTTGACACGTTTCATGTATAGTTCTCTTTTAGGGATTTAGAAAGTAATTACATAGATTACATTGATCCTGGTGCGTTTACAGAGACGAAACATTTGGAGGATCTGTAAGTATAAAGAAAATATAAAATTTCAAATGCATTTCTAATATTAGGCTGCTATATAAATTTTCCTCGATTTTTTTAGGAATCTTGGAAACAACGTGTTCCCAACTTTGCCAGTTAATGGACTTGCAGGCTTGTTACATTTGAAAACTTTTAATAATCCAGCGTTAAGACAATTCCCGTCACCTGATAAATTCCCACGCGTGCAAACCATGGTTCTTTCGTACGCTTATCACTGCTGTTCATTTCTATCAATCGAGATAGAAGACACCGTGACCAAATCGTCATTACAAGAATCTATTTTATTCCCTACGGATAATGAATTCGACATGACCTTATGGAACTCTAGTTTCGGCGATGTTTGGCCTCATCTAAGTAAGTCATTAATATTATTTTTACTTTGTATTCGTGTAATATGTGAATGAAACAAGAGTATGCTATGTTGAGAGAAAGATATTTGTAAGAATTTCATTTTATTTATATTGTTTATATATATGTATATATATATGCACATTATTTATATATGCTTACATGAAATCATTCGCGCGCCTGTATTGTCATATCTCTAATGGAAATAAGAACAGAGTTTATTACATGTTATAATTCACAGCCAACTGAATTATTAAGGTTGCATCTTGCATGATATAAAATAAAACATGATAAAGGTAAGCTGCTTAGTACATAACTTGTCAGGAATGTCAAACTAACAGCAAACTAATATGAAATTCATAATTAATACAATTAACATTTTTGATACATACATTTCACAGCTCTTGTTACACTTTGTGTATACTTGTGTGCGGTACAAGAAAAACCTCATTCAAGAAGTTTTGCATGCGTTAAATTGACAAGCAGTTAAATCAGTACTATAGCGATTATACTTTTTAGATAATTTGAGCGATAAGTTTGGGTCGCAACTAAACGAACTTTGGGATAACTTTGGTCCAGATTTTACATATTCCGGCAACGTACCACCCTACAGCGAGGACTACATTGAGGAACAAATTGGGCAGAATGCAGCACCGGGACAAACAGTGCCTTCTCATGTTCAATGCTTACCACAGCCTGGTTAGTATTTTATCACATTCCTATCGTGAGATATGACTTCAATTTATAACAATCTTTCAGGTCCATTTTTACCATGTCAAGATCTGTTCGATTGGTGGACGTTACGATGCGGAGTCTGGATAGTTTTTCTACTTGCTATGCTTGGAAATGGAACTGTAGTATTCGTGTTAATATTTTCGAGAAGCAAGATGGATGTACCTCGATTTTTAGTATGCAATTTAGCTGCAGCTGATTTTTTTATGGGTGTTTATTTAGGTGAGCTCGTCAACAAAACATTTCCTCGATTTTCATAACAATGATAATAAATAATTAAAAAGTCGGAGAGTGGAGGAAAGTATTTGATTTATAGAAAAAAAAAAAAAAATGTTATAGGTTTATTGGCTGTGCTTGATGCATCTACTCTAGGAGAATTCAAAATGTATGCCATACCTTGGCAAATGTCGGCAGGATGTCAATTAGCAGGATTTCTTGGCGTCCTGAGTTCCGAATTAAGCGTCTATACGCTAGCTGTGATCACCTTAGAAAGAAATTATGCAATAACCCATGCGATGCATCTCAATAAAAGACTTTCGTTAAAGCATGCCGTTTATATCATGACGATTGGCTGGGGATTTGCTACATCGATGGCTACTCTACCGCTTTTCGGTATTTCCGATTACAGGAAGTTTGCGATATGTTTACCATTTGAGACTAGTGGCACTGCAGCCTTAGTTTACGTAGTCTTTCTAATGCTCATCAATGGAGTAGCATTTTTAATTTTAATGGGCTGTTATCTTAAAATGTACTGTGCAATACGTGGCTCGCAAGCTTGGAATTCGAACGACTCTCGTATCGCAAAACGAATGGCACTTCTTGTGTTCACAGACTTTTTGTGTTGGTCACCGATAGCATTCTTCTCGCTTACCGCAGCTTTCGGACTACAATTAGTGTCCTTAGAGCAAGCAAAGGTATTTGCTGTTTTCGTGTTACCACTGAATTCCTGTTGCAATCCTTTTCTCTATGCTATTCTTACGAAGCAATTCAAAAAGGATTGCATTTTAATATGCAAAGCTATTGAAGAGTCTCGCGTGACAAGAGGAATCGGCAGATGTCGGCATAGTTCGAATTTCAGTAACCGTCAAACACCAGCAAATACAAATAGTCTGGTAGACAGATCTTCTAAGGAGCACCAAGCACCATGCGTCTGCACTTCGAAACTCTTGGAAACGAGCCAGTGCCCCAGTTACCGGTGGTGGGGAGCTAGATTTCTTTGGCCTTGCGCGGCCGATCAAAGACAACGTTATACACGTAACGATCACTACGCTTACCAAATCGCCGAAATTCAACAGAAACAGCATAAACGTGCTTCGTCCGTTTCCTCTAGCGAGAATTTCTCTTCATCTCGTTCGGATTCCTGGAGACAAACGCATCATTGTGGTATACCGTTGAGATTATTGGATCCCAAACGAAGAACATCGTCTTGGTTGGTCACTAGGAAACCATCGCAAGATTCCAACCTTAGTTCATCCCGTAATGACTCGTCAGGTTCAGCAGCTACTGCCAGCACCAGTACGTGGCGTATGTCAAGATCAACAGCCTCCTTAGAAATCAGTGCACGTAATACTCCAAGACCTATTAGGCCTAAGCCACGACTGACACGACAACTTGCGATTCAAGAACCCGAACCACCTGCGTCACCGTGTAGATTAGCTGTACGTTTATTGGCTACTATACCTTCGGCTGCTGAGATGAGCGAACAGCAAGATGAAGAAAGTGCCGTACCTAAATAGAGACAAATTAAAGAAGGAACGATGCGAGACACGTTTCAGTATTAAGAATAAATAACGAGATACCTGCCATGTTTTTTATCCGAATTCATGAAATAGCGTACGATGCGTTTTTGATTTCTACAGGAATCGACGTTATCGCTGAGATTATTTGAAAATAGTTAGGGATAGGATAAAGATCTGATATGCATGATGCTACAGATTACGTATAGGCGCGAGAAGGAGAGATATGATTTTATTGAATTTATTGCCTTTATCCTATCCCCAAATATTAGTATAAGCAAGCGTTGATATACTATTACTTAAATAATATAGCCCTTGTCAAATAATTCTAACGATGACTAGTTCAGTCAAATACCGTTTAATATGCTAACGGAGCAGACTGTAAAACCAATGTAGTTCCAATGCTCCTCGCGGGCATTTGTTATATAAAATATTTGTTATATAAATGATTTAAAATGTTAAGAAACAAAAAAACGAATTTATATCAATGGCAATTATTCATGTTGTTAGTATTTTCATATTACAAGACTGATAGCAGTTTATTTACTACATAATATCAAGAGAAGCATTCCAACATGTGCGAGCGCTAATAATTATTAACGCAGTCTGGGCATGACATAATAATTTTTATCAACTTGCAAATAATGCATTTCTTAATCATATATAACGAAGCATTTATCCCATTCGTTCCATTTATTTTGTTTAAACAATTTCTTAGAGACATTAGAGCAATAATGATTAAAGTTTTATTTATTTAATTTAACAACCCAGACTGTGTATTTTTTCTAACGAAATACCACAATAAAGACGTTAATATCACACTTAATAAAAATGTATGTTCTGTTGCTTCTTTTCGATACGATGCATTATAAAAAACGTCTTATATCTAATAATATATTTATAATATATTTATAAAAATTCATTGAAAAACAAAAATGAATGAAATATGAATGAAGTTACTGTATTACGCATATACGTTCATATTGTTGTAAGTGTATTTTTCAATCAACTACAACGATGAAGTCATGTACGGGATGTTAGGAAAAACACGGAAATATATAAATAAATGTTGTGTATGTAATATCATTCATCTATCTTACGCGCTCTCGTCAATTAATTTCCTTCAGTATTAAAGCTTATGATGAATGAATATTATATATGATTTAAAGACTAACGAAATGTTAGTTATACGCTGAATAAAGTTATGATAAAAGGAAGCATGTCATGTAACAACAGTCGATAATTAATTGCAACGATGAAAGTGGATAAACTATTTCTATTAATGAAGAAATAAACAATTTTATTCTTGCGTATGGAGATTGAAATGTTTAAGAAATTAATATTCATTGTATAACAAGATCCTGAGATCAAAATAGCAAATTCGAAATTAAGTTATATTCTAGTCGCATAGTTACTAGATACCGTATGTACATATAATAATAAAAACAGATTTTTCTTCTTTTTTTTTTTCATTATTCCACTAATATATAATAGTAGCTATGACAAATTCCATCCTGCACATGACATAGTTAATAGTTTTATTTAACGAAAACAAATACGTGTTCACAATACATTTGGAGGCTGCCATTCTTTTTAGGAATAATAATGAATTCACTAATAAACATGTTTTATTAATAGTATAGAAAACAAAATGGGTGATAAGAATTTCGTACTATGATAGTATTGTAAGAATACCATTAACATTTATAAGGTGCCAATAAATTTATCTTCTACATAAAGTGTAGAAAAATATAGATCGATAACGAAAGTAATTAATGCTTTTCTTGTTTCATAAAAGAATGAAATCCTCTCCGTTTCTCCCTTTTATATATTCATTAAATAATTCCTTTTTAAATACTCGTACAGATCGTTCGAAAGTTCATTTGAAATTATAGATCATTTATAGATCACAATTTTGACTTTTTTGTTTTCTAGCTTAATAACTTTTATTAACTCTAGTAATCACGAATGCGAATTATATTCGATTTAAATAATTATATTAATATAGCTACGGATAAAATGTTTGTAATACTCTCAAAACATTTCAAACATGAATTAAATATACAGATGATCGATTATGCGCAAACATTATGCGTCAAATTCGTGATGAATGTAGATATAGATGGTTTATTCCAAGCGTTATCATTTTTATCCGGATTGTCTAACATATATCGGAATGTCAGAGGTATATAAATCTATATGACGGAACAATGCGGTACCTTATCTTGAAAAATGTTAGGTTTCTTAGTGCGACCTACGTGCATTGTATACATCTTGTATAGGGTGTGACAACGTGTGAAATATATAATCTGTGTTAAGCCGATGAACTGGCGTCTGGGGTCAACCATATATGATGGCTACTATAACTACTAAAATTATTATCACGTTAGATTTTTTGTCGTCTAGCAAGAAGAATCTAGCATGAAGAATCCATTCAGTTATAATATATATTATATTTTATGTGTACACACACACACACACACACACAGAGAGAGAGAGTTAATCACACAAGCAGCATATTTGAAAGACATTGATACAATCAAAGAAATCGTATATCCTAATTAATTAACCATTATTAATTTGTTACCTCGAGATAATGTAAATGATAGAACAATTATAGACGAAATGTCTTTTATCTTATATTTTTTAGTAACAGCTGCTGTTTCTTCAACCTTCGGACCACTAGTAAAAATATATTTTACCGAGTACTTCGTTCAAGGTCTCATTTTGTGGATTATCTCTATTTTTTCCCTTTCAAAAGACAAGTGAAAAGGATCAAATAAAGTCTAGTCTCCCGCGTATCTTTTCTTTTTTATATGATGAAAAATGTGCTTATATGTTTCATCACCTTTGGTTAAAAAATCATGATTCAATTTATGCTGTTATTGTTTAGTCGTATACCTTCGACCTAATAAATAAAATATTCCTTCTTTTTGTAGCAAAAAATGTACGTTGTCCGATATTAATGAGGTGAAAGGAAAATCTCTCTCCATCTCTGCAGAGAAACCACACCCCCGAAAGCAATAGAAAAATAATAATGATAAATATTGATAAAAAGTTCGCATTGCAATTTGATATTTTTTATAATTATTAAAAAGAAACAAACGCAAACATTGATTCAATAATATCAAAGAATGAAAGATGCAATAAAAAAATGAAGACAATTTTTTTCATTAAATGTATTTTTAACAATGAGGCATCTAAATAATAATTTAGCTAGTTAAAACATAGAAACTGGATCACATACGTCAGAACAAAAGTAAATGTTTAAAGAATCAAAAAGAAACGTAACTCGCCCAGAAATACTACCCCGAATGAAGATACTCGGGACCGTATTAGCAGGGTAAATTTTTTATTAAGCATATAATCGTAAAGAAGAGAGAAAGAAAAAAATGGGAAAAGCTTAGAATACCTGTTACTTCGGCAAAGGCAGTCCTACCTGTTGCACGTTATTCGGGATTCATGAAAGAGTCGTAAGTGCTTCTGCATGGATACACGTGCATAAACGTGTCGCAGTTTAAATGAAGCATAAAACATAAGGGGAGATGAAATTCTCCTTGTCATTTCTCCTTGGCTGGATATCCATGTTAGAACCCCGATGATTATTATTTGCCAAGAGTCATAAATAATAAAGGAGATTACGTAGGTCGGTAGCGGTATAATTGAATCAAAATAATGTAGAGGTATCGTGTTGTACGCGTGGCCAATCATAAGTCAGGTGAAGCTATCTCCTCTCCAGCGCAGCAGGGCGGTTTGGTGGCTGCGCCGAGGGTATATCCCTATATAAAGAGTGTCATCCCTATACCAGGACGCTCATTCTAACAACAACCACCAACAGGTCACAACATCTCAAGCAGATATACTTTACTTTTACTGTTCTTTTCGAGGACTTTCCTTTCGATCTACAACATGGTAAGTCGCTATATTCTTCTCGCAATCTCATTTCTTGTTTAAATAACTTATCTTTTTTAATTAAAATTTATATCGTTTCCTCTCGTACATTTTCGTTCTCTCAATCAGCTTCGATAGTTATGGTGTAGCAGGAAATTTACCTTAAAATATAAAAGAGGTTTTAATATATTTGTCTGATAATATTTTCAATATTATTTTTTATGTTTATTTATTCAATAATTATATTTGCTTAAATACGATCTGAAATTTTATTATATAGTGTTTACATACATACAGTGTATTTTATTATATAGTATTTTATATATATAGCGACTAGTTTATAGGCTGTTTAGATCCGATTTCATGTCATTAAATATATGGATATGGGGGTGCGTGCGTACGTGTCTGCTAGTAATTAATAATAGAAATTAACCGTAACAAGATACATTTACGTAGTTTATTGCTAAGCTAAAATATCGTTTCATATATACTTTTTATCTATTTTTTTCATAAACAATTTTTATTACAACGAGTTTTAATTATTTAACACAATCGTTGATTATTGATTATTTTAATAACTGAATTTATCGAAAGTTATTTAATAAATGATAATAACAATTGATGTTCGTATGTATATTCAGTAAAGTTAGAGAGAATATATTGTTTTATTCACTATGAACAAGTTTTGATCGAATTGCTAAAGTAGGTCCCAAGAGATTGCAACGATAGAAGAGAATATATAGGCTTACGTCCATTTTGTATTTCGCGGAAGATAAAAGGATCTGTTATCAAATAAATTAAAGAAGTATAAAAAAAGTAAATAGAAAAATACATTTTATTGTGATAATACGAAAACAAGTACGAATTCATACGAACATCGAGGGAAACCTTTTCTAACTTGTTCGAGAATTGAACTTTCACGAACTCGTGCAATAAATGAACGCTATCGTATTTTATCCTCGTCTTACTTTTCCTATAAACAAATTTAAAGTTTTAAACAGAGTTTGCGATATGAAACATGGACGAGTAAAGTTAATACTTTTAAACATGTAAAATATTTTTATTACAGAGATCTCTTTTATCGATATACATACTAATCTGTATATGCTTCAAATGTATGGTATCTTCTTCGCTTGTAACCTCCCTTGATGGCGATAAATTAAATGAATTTGAGTACATCTTAAAAAGACAAAGAGTCGATAATTCTGAAGGACAGGATTCGAAAGAACGTCGAAGTAATATGGGCTCGTCCTTCATAAGATTCGGCCGTAGTCAATCTGAAAATGGTATAGACACTGAAACGGAGGAAGTGAAAGTTGATAGACATCCACGGTGGAAATCGCCGGATATTGTTATTCGATTTGGTCGGTCGGATATAAAAAATGTTCAGCCTGGTCAATTCTACGAAGAAGCAAATACTTTGAATGTTATCAGGTAACAATTAATGATACATAATGAATGATACAAATGAAAAAATATATTTGTTTTAACTAAATTTTATAATTCAAAAATGATATTTAATTAAAGATATAAAAATAATAGAAAGAAAATTTGATATGTTGTTAGATAATTCGATTTAATCTATTTTTCTAATAACAGTTAGTTTTATTAAAATAATCATTTTTTCATTTGAAGATATATAATAATTCACAAATGAAATTCTTTTTTCTTTCTTTTTAACCAGGAATGAATTATATTCTATATGCTCGGATATGTTAGTGGCTGCAACGAGTGGTAACAAGGATGAACGATCTTACATACCAAGGATATTACGTTTTTGTAATACGATAGGAGAACGAATAAATTGAAGCATCTACGTACATGCATATAAATACATACATACATACATATATATATATAAGTGCGATACTATATACCGATATTACGCGACTTCTATGCAATTTTGCGGCAAAAACTCGAAAAAATTCATAGCTAAACGAACTTATAATTTTTAATGTAAACGATTAAATCAATTCAACACGATTATTTTGTTATTAATTTTCAGAAAGATTTGGCAAATACCTTGGATCGAATTAATTTATAGGTTAATTATTTCTTCGAAGAAGTTGTATCAATTAATGTTTTCAGATTTTATGTACACATTTTTGAGATTTTTAATAGAAATTATTTTCTTTGCGATTATTAAATAATAAGTTAACATGTGTTACAAAATAAAAAAATATTTAACGTAATTGTTGTATTAAATGCACTCAATATGTATAATGAAGTCTATTTCAATTATCGCGCGTTCTCATTAATACTCTGGTAATGTTACCTTTCCTCGATAGGAAGCGCTGATTGTATATTCTGCAGAACATTTAGTTGCTTTTAAAATTTAAATTATTTAGTATATTGTTATTATTTATTATTGATATTGATAAATTTGAATGAATTAATAATGTCAAATTAATATAGATTATTTTTTTTTACTAAAATAGTTGCATTTTCAATCTTAAATCTTACATAAATATAGAAAAGATCATTAACCAATCAGATCGCTTTTAAAAATTCCTTTACTAAGTTTTCATATAACACGATAAATGTGATACGTTAGTCTATGTTTGCTTCGATCAATGGTCAGAGCATGGTACTTCATTTTCGTGGCATAATAAACAATCGTAGCAAGTGGGTTCGAGAAATAGACAGTGTATACTTATCGAATTTCCGTATCATTAAATTTTAGTTTTAATAAAAATATAAAGGAGTGATTAATTTTTAATATATATATATATATACACGCGTATACATATATATATCTATATATCCATATGGCTATATATATATAAAAATAGCGTACAAGATGAATCCATCGATTTTTTGTAATCCTTTTAAGTACTGTTATAAAATAGTACTTGTTATTTGCTTTGCTAGTACTTTCCATTGTTTACATACAATTGTGCAGACAATGTGATTGTTAAACTTTTTTGTTTCTTTTTAAATCATTTAAAAGTACTTCAATTTTGTTCACAAAGAAATGTGTTCGCTGATATATATAAAAATGTGTATTTTTAAGAATTTAAATATTACTAGCTAGTTCATATATATATATATATATATATATATATATTTATATATATACATACATATATATATTTATATATATATATACACACACACATTATATTACGATAATCATAATTTATAAATATATATATATATACACACACACACATATATATATGCACATATATCTCTCGGTATAACTCGAATTGATTAACATACGGAATTGTAATTCGTGCTTGTAAACTCGTGCTGTGAATTTAGAAATGGTTTTAAGTCGAAATGATAAAAGAAAAAGGAAGGAAGGTGATCTGGTTGATCTCATGGAGCCCGTTTCAGAATCGCCAAAAAGGTAAAATTAAAACATTCTTTTTTTTTTTTTCGAATAAAAAAAAATTTTTTGTTTAGATGTTGTATAATTGCTCCTCAAAAAAAAAAGAAAAAGAAAAGGTTTTTTTTATCTACTGCCAGTCTAATTTACATATGTTACATAGTATCGCGAATATAATATCGAATATATTTGCATTGCATTTATAATTAAACAGGTAGCAGTAATCAAGATACAAGTTCAAAAGTGTCTATATTTAAAATAGAATCATCCTACATTTCTATCGAACGACAGCATTGGCCGGCAAGTGTTAAAAATTTAAACTTTATTTTGTATAATTGATTTTGCATGTAGTTTCATACTTCAAAAACAATATACCATACGAAGTATTTTAGGATTATATATCGTACATGCATTATAGTAATAAAAAAGAATATTATGAATTTCTATTTATCATAGTAGATACATCATAACAAATCATTGTGTTTATAGTAAAATATTTTCTTGACCTATTTATTATATAATGAATTTTATAAAACATTATTTATTATTTGTACAGAATTTTAAATCTTCAACATCGTAAACTATATGAGAATATATAATAGTTAATAATCTTTTATTTCAGAGCTAAAGTTCATGCACAAAGGAAATTTGCACAAGGTGCCACAACAGTTTTTAATCTACCGCCCACACCTATAAAGGATAAAGAAAAAACTAAGCCTGCTGTTATAACAGAATTGATCACTCATAAACGCCCTAATACAGAAGACTTTCTAACATTTCTATGTTTTCGAGGTACTTTTACTATATTTTAGATATCTTTTTACTAAACAATATTCTTTACTAAATTCTGAATTATTAATATTCATTTATAAATTAGATATATTTTATATTTTTATTTAGGAACGTCACTTTTACCACCAAGTCTAAATTTTTTTAATATTGGAACCAAAAAGGAAAAACAAACTTCTAAATTTTCATCTAATGTAACAGGAAAGACTACATCTTCAACTACTGTAGTAACAGAACAAAAATCTGATTTATTAAATCAAAAAAATATTAATAAAGTAAAAACTCTTGTAACGGAAAAAAAAGATGTGCCTAATGAAATTCAGAAAAATGTTAACAAATTTAAAACTACAGCATGTACAGTTCAAGCACTGAAGAAAAAATATCAAGAACAACGTCTTGCAAAACAGAGGATTAAAAGAAAATTTAAAAGTTCTTGTATAATACGCACAAGATCGTGTTCAGAACGAGCTGTATTGAAACCAGGAAGTACACTGACTTCTAACAAATTTCTTACCAAATTTGAGAGTAAAAGACACAGCTTAAGAAGCAGCTCTCTCATAAATAAATCTAAGAAGGAATCTCCTAGAACCAAACCTGTTTTAGTAAAGCCAAAGAGGAAACTTCTCATAAAAGAGAGAAATAGTGATACATCTAATCAAGATTCAATGAATGATGAAGAAGAATTAGCTTTAGAGAAATCGATTTCACATATAAAACGTACAATGCAAAAACCAGTACAAAAAAGTATATGTACTAGGAGTAAAACAGAAATGCGAAGAGTAACTCGATCTCATAGCCAGCGAACATCTCCAAAAGATCTTTCGCGTAGACCTACGAGAAAGACTAAAGAAGCAGCAGCAGTGTATATGGAAATTCTTGGAAGAAAGTTAGTGAGTCCTGATTTAGATAATGACGATAATCTTTCTGTTGACAGTTTTCCAGAATTACCAAATGCTCGTAAAATAGCCCAAACAGAAAATGAAATTAAAGCTAAAATCAAACAGTCAACAAATAAATCTATTGGAAAAACGAAAGATACAAGATCCACTGCTCCTACTAGTATGACTAAACGCTCGGATAAAGATGTATCTAATAAAATTGCTCTTAAAAATAAAAGATTAGTAAAAGTGCAAAAATATTCTGAAACAGAAAGCGATGAAGAGTCAGAGAAGTCTCTTGAAACTAATAATGCAAGACCTATTACCAGACAAAGTTTAGGTAAATTAAATAAACCTATAAGTCGTAGTCTTAGATCTTCTTCTAAAAATTTAGTTACAAAATTAGAGTCTCAAAATAATACAAGCTCTAAAATAAAAAATCAAAATTTAGCGAAATCTAATAAAGATAAATTAGCACTAAAACGTAAACGTAATCAAAGTGCTAGTAAAGAATTAACAAATAAACCAAATGAATCTAATCAAAAAGATGTAAAAAAGAATAGTAATGAAGACAATTCTGGTTCGGATGAAGAAACATTAGGAATGATTTTGAATAAATTAAGAAAGAAAAAGACCTGTAGTAATGAAGATAAATTAAGTATTAGTACTTCTGAAAAAATTAAAGAAAGTAATGAATGTTGTACAAAGATGTGTGGTACTAAATTAGATTTATCTAAAATATCAGATGATGAGGAATCATTTCGTGGATTTACTAAAAAAGCAATTTCAACGGTGTTAAATTCATGTCATACACAGGCAAACACAAATCTCGTCAACGAAGAAGACGAAGGTAATTCATATACGCTTAAAATACAAAATGCATCGCATGATGAAAATTCATTGCTGGTACAAAAAAACAATGTTTCAAGAAACAGTACTTCTTCGCCAATTACAACTATACAAGAGCAGGAAACTGCATCAGATTTACCTACTTCAGTTCAATTACAGATACCAATGTTACAAAAGACAAAAGAAAATCAATGTAATCATGAAAATATGCAATCTAAAAATATTGTTGATATACCTTTGTCGACTTTGCACATGAGAAAAGAAAGAGTCAATATGTCTACTGAACAAATTGAAAAGTGGCTAAATGAAAGTTCACTAGCCAAGGAAGAAAGTAAATTAGAAATGGAAAATATTCCTAGTTTTAAATATAATGAACCTATTATTAATACAGAGAAATTAAAAACTGATGTTTCACATTTATCTATACCGACCAAAATTCAACATTTAGTAAGACCCGTTAACGTAACACTTTCCAAATTAGCTGATAAAGCAAGTTCAAAGGATCATTTATTACTACAGGAAAAACATACTTCTTCATTTTTATTGGACACTCAACTTATGGACCTTAAATATCAAAATATTCAAAATAATAAGATTAAATTAGATAATATTATGAAAGATGTCATTAAAGAAGATAATTCTAAATTACATAAAGCTCCATCTTTTGGAGGATATAGTGGGAAAGCTTCCAAATCAGATCTCACTTTAATAGAGTCTACTCTTAATAATTCTACAGAGAAAAAATCACAAGGAGAAAAAAAATCCATATTTCAAGCACGAAAAGGATTTTTACCTAAGATTAAAGAAAGAAAAGTTACGACTAATTCTAATGCATTTTCTCCTGAAAATGAGAGTAGTGTTTATGCATTTGAAAGTGATACTGAAGTACCTGTTAATACACCTTTCAGAAGAAAATTCCGTGATTGTTCTAAATCATCTATGGATATGACTATATCAGAGCAAAAAATGTATGAAACAACAGAGGAAATTACAAAGAATCATCTTAATGTATTAAAAGATCAAGATGAAGTTGTTAGTCCTAGTATAATTGCTACCACCAACACTGTCACTACTAATATTGTTAGTACTACAACAAATAGTACTCCTACATGTAGTACTACTACTACCTCATGTAGTACTACTACTGCCTCATGTAGTACTACTACTGCCTCATGTAGTACTACAGTCACAGGTACTACGATGGAACTTGAAAATAATGAAATAAAAAATCCACCAAATTCATCATTAAACATAAACAAACTTGAACTGCCTCAAAATTTTGCAAATTTGACTAATGTACAAGTTCTATCTCTCGATAAATTGACCACTTCTTGGAGTGAAGTAAATTGTAGTACTTCAATAGCCGTTCAAGTTAATTTTGATGACTGTATGCAAACACAAGAGCAAGAAGAAACAAATGTGACTCAACAGAAAAGCATGGAGACATCTACTCAGACTGACATTAGTAATATGAACGGTGACAATGATGGTCAGTTGTTTTACATTCCATTGCAAGCAGTTACAAGAGCTGGTCCCAACTTGATTCCAAGTCAGCAATTAATACAAGGTGTCGCTGTTAAATTAGGTACAGAAGGACCAACTGGACCTAATCAAAGAGTTCTTCTACGTGCAAAATTAGTTACTAAACCACCTCTATCGATCGCTCGTTGTCCTCCTGTAGGAACGGTACAACCAACAACTCGTGCAACACAAAATTCCACCACATTAACAACAGAAGGTCCAACTCAATCTACGTCATCGACTGAATCAAATACCGCATCAAACGTTGCATCAAACGTTGCATCAAACATTACATCAAATACTACTAATTTAATAATGGCTCCAACTGTTGTTACCTCTGAATTTTCTATACCTTCGCCAACAAAATCGCAAGATGTAGTATCAGGGACAAATAAACAAAATAATACAACAAAGTTGAACAATAGTACAGAAAAAATCGTGAAATTGCCAAAAAGTCAGAGAGAAAGAAAATCATCTGTAGACTCTACTAAAATAGGCAGGAGGTAAAATAATATATTAACCATTTTATTTTGATTATTTTATATTATATGATCCATGTTCTTATAAGTATTAATAATCTTTAGATCTCAAGCAAAATCACGACAAAGGGGATCTGATATTTCTTCCATAACTAACAGTACACTTTCAAGTGGAAAAATTTCAAGTAGCGATGCATGTCTAGTAGAAGCACCAACGTTTCATCCATCAGAAAAAGATTTTCAGGATCCCTTGGAATATATTGATAAAATTAGACCTGCTGTTGAAAAGTTTGGAATTTGCAGAGTTATTCCACCTCCTAATTTTAAGGTAATCTCAATACTAACTGTGTATACAATTTATTATATATTTATTAAATATAAATGAAAATAAGGGTGTTGTTATAAATAATATAATAATTGAATTAAAATATTTATTATTGTAGCCAGAATGTAAAGTAGCCGACGATATGCGATTTACTGCATACAATCAATATGTACATCGCATGCTACATAGATGGGGTCCTAATGTGAAGGAAATGATGGCTATAAGAAAGTATTTAGCAACACAAAGCATAACGCTTACTCGTTCACCATGGGTAAAAAATATTTTTTATTTACTTTACGTTAAAAAAGAAAAAGTTTCACCCATATATACATATTTTCCTACTTTTATTCAGATTGGTGGTATGGAAGTTGATTTGCCACATCTATATCAAACAGTTCAAAGTTTAGGTGGTTTGAAAGAAGTTATTGAAAAGAAAAAATGGCAAAAGGTAGCAGATGGAATGAAAATACCGAAATCTGCACAAGATCGTGTCACTAAATTAGATGATGTTTATTGTAAATATTTATTGCCATATGATACATTGTCACCAGGTATAATTATAATATATTATCATTTTTATATATTATTCTATTTAAATATGCACATTATAAATTATTGTTTTCACAGAGGAACGAAGTAAATTATTCGATGAAGTTGAAGCTGAATGGTTAAAAAGAGAAAATAAAACATTGCAAATGCAAGATACATCTGCAACTGATAATGAAGATGAAGAAGATGATGACACCTCAGATGAAATTGAGGAGTGCATCGTGAAAGTACGATCGAAGTAGATAATTATATTGTTTTAATTGTTTAATTATCTAAATGACAAAGTATATGGCAAAGTTGCAATATGAGATCACAATATATTAAGATTTTGTTATAAAAATTATTTGATTTTTTTTATTACTTTTATTTTCATACACTAAATCTCTAATTATCAGTTAAGTAAAATGTTATTTATATTTCTTGTGTTATTTATTTTTATAATAATAATATCACAAAGTGATATAAATTATATATATATATATATATATAACGTTGCTTTTATTATATTTTAAATATATATTAAAGGGCAGGAATATGCCTCTGAATGCCTACTACCGAATTGCACGAAATACTCAACGCATGTGGTTCGGGGAAAACCAACGTTCTAGAAACGAGTCTGAAGGAGCATCTGCGAATGAAGTTGAATCTGCATTTTGGAAACATGTAACAGAAAGAAAGCGTCACGTCTGCGTGCATGCAGCAAGCATTGATTCAAGCGGTCGTGGTTTTGGCTTTTCTGTTGCCAAAAATAGTCCATTTGCAAAACATCCATGGAATCTCAAAGTTCTTACCAACAATGCAGGATCGGTATTAAGAGCTTTAGGACCATTAATGGGTAGGGAATGAAACTATTATTTAATATATATGCTTATAATTATTTTGATACAATATATATGTGTGTGTGTGTACATATATAATTTTATTTTTTAGGTGTAACTGTACCAACGTTACACGTTGGTATGTTATTTACTGCTTGTTGCTGGTATCGCGATCCTCATGGCCTTCCATGGATCGAGTATTTGCATACAGGTGCTAAAAAAATATGGTATGGTATACCAGACGAACACAATAATAATTTCAAGGAAGCTTTAACAAAAATGTTACCACAATATTGTAAAAACAAAACGATATGGTTACCTTCCGACACTGCTATGGTACCACCAGAATTATTAGTTAGCAATGGTGTATCTTTGTGTCAGACAGTTCAAGAGCCTGGACAATTTATTATTGTATTTCCAAAAGCATTTACATCCAGTATATGTACAGGATATGTGGTATCAGAAAGTGTTTACTTTGCACAACCCTCTTGGTTAGAAACTGCGGAACAAGTATTCAAAGTATGCATTAGAATACATCTGTATGTGTGTGTGTGTGTCTTGTTAATAATTTGTGATATTTATATACTAATGCAATTTATTCCAGGATATACAGGACAGTTGCGAGCCCTCAATTTTTTCATTTGAAAGATTATTATTTAATATTATTAATGATTCACGATCTAATATAGATATATTGAAACAAGTAAGAATTATAGTTTTTATATAATATGCATTCTTTACAAATGTATATATTTTTTAAATAAATTTCGCACTTTAGATTTTACCAAGTGTTATAAAGATTCGTGAAAAAGAAATTGATCATCGCAAGCAATTAAAATGTTTGGGTCTCACCAATAAAGAAAGATTACCCTTACCTGGTAGTGGTAAACGTGGAAAAGGGAGAAAGGTGAAAGAAGATGATGGAGATTTCGAATGTGAAACTTGTAGAGCAAATTTATTTGTATCCTTGGTAAATAATTCACAAGATGATAGTGTTTATTGTTTAGTACACGCGTTACAATTGCTTACCAAAAATAAATCAATTTTAAAAAGCTGTACATTAATGTACACATATAGTGAGGTAAATATATATTATATTTTTTAACCAGTTCAATTTTTATTTATATATAATTAATATTGTAAATATTATTTCTCTCTTTCTATATTTAGATCGAGTTGGATGAGTTAATTCATAAATTGGAGGATAAAATTGAAGCCAAATCTAAGAAAACTAATCAAATTAAACAAAGTAAATAAAACATTAATCTTGCTTATTTAATTATTGAAAGCATGTAGGATAATTACTTATCAATCTCTGTTGAAATAACAATCTTGTTGTTCGACAAGGAAATGTTCGACAATAGAATAGTCTATATAAAATATGTTAAAAAAATAATTTATGTCAAAGTACAGTTAGAAGATTCAGGAGGAAGAGGTACAAGAAAAATACAACAGTATGATTATTAGTTGACATTGATAAGTATTAAAATAAGTTTCATTCTTAGTATACTCTGTTTATTAGAGTTCTATATATTTAATGCTTTAGGCATCAGTCCATGTCTGTGTACATTAATCTTCTGCTTCAATGTTTATAATAATTATCAAAATCTCTGTTACCCCCTGCAGGGTCTTTGTACTGCAAATTATAAATAAAGTATGTCCTTATTCCTACTGTGTACAAAAATATTTGTTTTTGTTAAATTGTATTTCTATTATTCATTGTATTACTACCTCATTTCAAATTTTATTTTCATTGAAGAAAAAAAATTCAAATAGTGTAAATTTTAAGAAATGTGAAGATTCTTTGAATATATATAATATTTAGTCATATATATATATATATAACTCTTAAATTTATTTTTTATGAAAAAAATAATTGTGCATAAAGCTTTTATCTTATATACCGTGTATATTAAAAATAACGTTACAATACATATATTTGTTATTATACAAGTTTCTTTAATACTAATATATTAGTATTAAAATTCGATTCAATATGATAAACTTTAAATATTATTATAAAAAATTAAAGGCTAAATTTGTTGAAATAGAGCACTTATTTCAACAAATGCCTTATTTGAAGCAGCCTATATTTTACTTTATTAAGTGAGCATTAAATATAAGTGCTCATAATGATAAACAAATAGCTTATAAAAAAAATAATATATTTTAATAAACTTCATCAAAATAGATTTTAACTGTATTCTTTTATATAAATATGCAATGTTTTCTTTTGTATAATTCCATATGAGATACTTTTAACCGATAATAGATAGAATTAATAGAGAAGAAAACATTTCATTTGTAATTGTTAAACATTTTGCTGTACCTTGGAAAAAACTTAATATTATTTACATTTTATCTTCCAGATCCTGAAGATTCTACACACTCATATACACGTAAGATAAAAAGATAAAATTAATGGGATTTCGTATTAGATATAAATAATATTATACATTGAAATTCCAAGTAAAAATTTCAAGTCTTTGTTTTTGATAATCTTTGATTCATCTTCGATAACGTCCGAGATAAGCTTTGCAATTTGGACAGGTATGATGTACGTCCATACATTCGTCAATACAGCAAGGAATTAAACAGCAACCAAACCAACAACTGGAAAAAATATTCAGTCATATATGATTTATTTTATTTTCCTTGTAGATCAAATAACATTTTAAATATACATACCCAAGTAAAGCTATTACAACTCCAGAAATATAAGCAATCATGCCAGGTTCTGTTTTCGTTGTAGATTCGATTTCAGCTTGACAATGTGGACAAATTGTATGAGTTGGTCCCGGTCCCATAGGAACAATAGTAGTTACAATAGTTGGTCCTTGTGCATCTGTATTGACAAAATTATTTGTTATGATGCATTTATATTAAAAAATATATAATATGGAATTAAATGATTATATTCAAACTCACAGATGTCAGCAGATGTAAATGGACTAGCAGGTGGAACACCTCCTACAGTTTGACTATAAGATGGAGGTGCGTATGGTGGAGGTTCGTACGGTGGTGGTGGAGTATTTTTGTTCATTTTGTACTAGATTAACTATATATAATTTATATTACTATATGTGATATATATTAATTATATATATATATATATATATATATATATAAAAGAAAATATTAAGACAATATCAAAAATGTACGAAAATTTATTTTCATAAAAAAAGGAAATAATTTTAGATCTATTTAGAGACAAAAAGAAAATATTTATATTTTAATTTAATTATATTTTACATTCTATTTTGATTCAATTAATATAAAAAAGCTAAATATCATAGGCATGGAACATATGTCATTTTATGTTGTTTTTGATATTCTCAGTTACATAATGCTAAAACTAGATATGATAACATTGTATAGACATTACATTAAGTTTAAATTTTTTAATCAGTTTCTATGAAATTTGTATAAATCAAGGTTTTTAAAAACACGAATTATTATAAGCAGCAAATAGAAAGGAAAAAAATTGCATATTATTAATTTCGATTATTTCGTAATTTCTTTAATAATATGACAATCTTTTTTAAATAAAATTCGTAATATATATTCGAACAAGAGTGGACATGTAAAAATCGTCATTTTTTAATCGAAATTACAATAAGGAAGATAATAAAATATTATTAACAAGTGTCAACGCCCAAAATTTCATACACCGACATAAATCACATTAACATGTGTAGTTACCACACTTGTGTAATAACAAGCATATGAGTAATCAGTTATTTTTAGAAGAAGTATTACCGCTAATTTTTTCAAACTTCTACACTATACGTAATTACAAGTACTTATTAAATTCTTTTTCTGCATATTATAAAATCTTAATAATAACAAACTATGTGATTAAATATTCAATGAAATTTCATTCACATTTATACATTTCAAAGTTCTCAAAAATTTATTCTAGGTCGATCTATTTGCAAATATTAACATACATCGAATCATACGAATAAATAATATAAATCTATTACTTATCAAAAATCTAGATAATTATTAAATTAACAGTTAAAATATAATAAAGAAGAAAATATTTATATTTTTGATTAATCATCATCCTATCATATTTCATAAACAATAAATATGGTTCACTACTGTTAAAGGAAGATGAAAGAATATTTAACGATAATACAATTAGATACTCCACTTACTTCAAAAATTATTTTTCAATCACGTACACGATAGTCGAAAATATTTTATACACGTCCAACTTATAAGCCACTTTATACAATAAACATAAAAAAGGGAACGCCAATTTACGGTAATTGATAGTGGCGCCATCTTGGTTCATAATATTTTTCAGAACTACTTTCATTTTCGAAGGTTTTTTATTTAAACAACTGGTAATTCTTTAGATTTGTTGTCTTGCTAACACGAGTAAATATTGTTTAATTTATGTTAAAATTAAGTTAAAAATGTTTATTGTTTTAAATAATAAAAAATAGTAAATTATAATTTCAATCAACGTGCACCAATGAAAATTATTTCACTGTAGTTAGCAATGCTATGTTGAAATGCACAGTAATATGATATCGGTAAATCGATAAATCTTTGATTAACTATTCTGTAGACACGTTACGAATCATTAATGCACTACTTTATAGTCGCGCTAGGAATTGTTGATAAACTACTCTATAGCACGTAAATTATAGACGAACTATTTCATAGACACTGTTTTATCCTTTACATTGAATATTCTTTTTCATTCTTATTAATATATTATATAATTTGATACTATGTCTCTTTCTCTTTTTATTACATGTATATATTCACTGTAAATTATAAAAATTTAGCGATTTATTGTTAAATAATGTTTCAATTATCGTAAATGGCTCGAAGTCCCGTTTTTCTTGAATATATGATTATACCTTTGAATATGTCTTTTTATGTATGAATAAAATTTTCAGTATTTTTGATATTTAACATATTGATTTTCTAAGTTTTATAAAATTCTGACTTTCCTATCTTCCTTCATATTTAATTTCATGTAGAATTTTAATCATTTTATTGTACGTAAAATAAAAAATTGTATGATAGAATAAATATTATTAAGTATAACATTTTTGACATCATATAAATATAGACAGAAAATTTTGTATGTGTTATCGTCTTGTTGATTTTATTTATATTAAAAAATGATATACAGTACGGTTTTTGTGAAACAACATAATCTTATATTTCTGACGACACTTTTGTGACTAATAAAATTTTTGAAGTTCTACGTATATACTGCATGTGTCCTACAAGCTCCTTTGACAAAGCACAACTTCACAAATTAAACTAGAAATTCATTTGTAGAATAAATTTTACTCATGCACATTTCCACCTCGCAGTTTTGGAAGCGAATTTTGAAACGGTAACTCTACATAACGATTACAATATAATTTCTCTAACGTAAGAAGAAATAAGATATCCTATTAACCTCAAAACTTTTTTTTGATGTTTCATAAAATCTAATTTTATACTTAATTGAATGTCTTGTATGACCTTCGTTTTGTTGTAATATATTAAGCTATTTTCCTTGTTATGTAATGTTTCTATATATACAATTAAGTATTATATAAAATTGATCATACACATGAAATATATAATTACAACTCTCTTCAAAATATTCTTTTTTGTTCTTTTTTTAATGCATGTGTAATAAAATTCTAGGTGTAATGGATTGAAACTAGTAAATCTTCAAACATATTTAAAACCGTATAGAATAAATTTATTTATCGCAAGAAATAGAACACAAATCACAATTTTACAGGAAGATAAACTTTTAGAAATAGAAATGCTACATCCCAAAGTAGACAATTTATGCTGGTTGCACAAAGTTGCACCAGGATTTCCTATAAATGGTTCAAAGGTAAAATTGATAATAATATATACGTATATCTGGATCGATATAAATCTTACTTTGTATATTGGTGTTATATTACAGATTACAATAATTCATGAACCTGTTCATTTTTATGGTACATTATTAAAAATGTGTAAATTTGCTAAAAAGAGAATCACATTTGCATCCTTATATTTGGGAACTGGAAAGTTAGAATCTGAATTGGTAAATAATAGAATCATTTATTATTTGTATTATATAATCTCATAAACCAAGTGTAAAATTTATAATTGTTTATAGGTACAAACAATAGAGCATGCTATTCTTTCAAGCAATGGAAATATTAAAGCAAGATTTTTGTTAGATTACATGAGAGGTTCTAGAGGTACACAGAATTCACGTAAAATGTTAGAACCATTGCTCAAAGGAAAATATGCTCATTGCTCTGAAGTTTTTCTATATCATACACCTAAACTTCGTGGACTTTTAAAAGTTATTATGCCGGATCGTTATAATGAAGTTATAGGTTTACAACATATGAAATTGTATATGATAGATGATACTTTGATAATAAGTGGGTATGTATGTATGTGCATTAGTAATCATTTTATAGTAAGATAATATTAATGAATTTTATATTTTTATAGTGCAAATTTAAGTAACGATTATTTCACGAATCGGCAGGACCGATATTTTATAATAGAAGATGCTAAGGAACTCTGTGATTTCTATGATGACTTAGTTAAAAGGGTGGGAGAATTTAGTTTTGTTTTACAATCAGATGGTAGTACAAAGTTAAACTCTACATTAAGTTCTCATCCATGTGAAGGACCAAAGCAAGAATTTTCTGAGGAAGCTGCACACAGAATAAAAACGCTTTTCCAAAATGAAATTCAAAAACGTATTGAGCTTAACAAACAAAGTAATTAGTTTTTATATTTAAAAATTTGATCATTCTATATTCAAATTAATAGTTATTTTATTTGTTAGAAGAGGCTTCAGATGTAGATACTTGGATTTTTCCATTAGTACAAATGGGTCAACTTAATATATTACATGATAGTGAAGTGACATTGAAGTTGTTACAATCAGCTTCATTGGGAGCAAGACTTAAATTAGCAACTGGATATTTTAATTTAACTTCAGATTATATCAGTGCTGTACTTAAACAATGTCAAGCTACGTGTGATCTTCTAACAGCACATCCTACTGCTAATGGATTTTTTAGTACGTTAATTATACATACTACATTTATCTAAAAACTTCTTCATTCAAATAATAGTAGATCTTGTATGATACTAATCTTAATCTGTAGGTGCGAAAGGTATTGCAAGTAGTATTCCAGCAGTATACACAAAAATAGAAGAATTATTTTATAAAACGTGTGAAAGATTAGGTCAACAAGAAAGAGTAACATTATGGGAATTCATTAAACCAGGATGGACATATCATGCTAAGGGCCTTTGGTATTTTTTACCAGGTCAACAAAGACCTTGTCTGACTCTTGTTGGATCACCTAATTTTGGTATGTCATAATAAAACTAAAGAAAAACGCAAAGAAATAATATTTTACGGCCCGTAATATATTAGGTTACAGATCAGTAAACAGAGATTTGGAAACACAAATTGCAATTGTAACTAAAAATGAAAAATTACAAATGGCTTTGCAAGAAGAACAGGAACGTTTGTTTACGTGTGCTAAACCAGTTACAAAAAGAACATTTTCTCAAGAAGACCGAATACCTCCAGCTTGGATACGCACAACAGTTGTGTTATTTCGATATTTTTTTTAGTACAATACCAACGTCTTCAATGGTTTCATTCAATGACCAATACCTCAAAACTTATTTAATTATTATAAACATTATATTATATTAATATATACAAATAGAGTATTATTGGCGAACGATAGCTTAAGTTAATAAGGATCATTCTATAGCTTGGTTAAAATATTCGCGTTAGCACACGTATAATAAGACTGTAAATAAAAATAATTCTGTAACACATAGAGTACATAGTGTATATTACGGTACATATTTCATTAATACAGACAAACCTATCAGACAGAAATAAATTATGTTATAATGTTAATATCATATCTTCTCTAACTCATTTATTACATGTCATGTAAAAATTGTTGATTGTTTTAATAAGATATATTTTGCTTTTGCAAATGATAAATTAATTATCGTGGACATAGGTTAAATAAATAAAAAAATTCTCTGATGTATACAAATTGGTAGAATAATTATTTCCTTGTCTACATGCTATTCTGTATGGGATGTGGTAATATTTTATGTTACTATGGTTCCGACGTTTTATGCGGATTATTGAAATTACAGAATTCATTCCAATTACAATACAGAAAGAATATGATAGGAATTGTCCATAACCGTATAGGACAGTCATTTTTAACTATTTATAGAGTCACAATCAATATGACTCTATTATAGTAACCACGGTGACACTTTGCACAATTAGTTGATTCAACTGACTTTGCTTCAGAGATTTCCAAGACCAGCAAGCAGAAGAAAAATTTGATGCTTTTATTATTTATTTATCATCAATGACAAACGTTTCTTCCTTTACGAAAAATTCTACAACTTCTTCTTCTACGTTCTTAGAATCAGAATCTAATTCATCTGTATCGATATCTGAAAAATATATGGAGTACATTACATGCTAGATTTCAAAGTTATTAGTTTTTAATAATAACATTTGTGACAATTATACTCACTGTTACGTAATTCAAGGCGACGTTTCTTTTGATTATTATACTCTTCTATTCTCTTGGTGCGATATTCTTCAAAGGCTTTCATTGCTGCACAGCGTTTCTCAATAAGTTCCTATAATAAAGTATAGTTTTAAAATAATGATACACACACACGTATATTTGGCAATTAATACATTTTAAAAGTTTACATACTTTGGAAGCACGTGTTAATCTCATACGATCTTTGCTTTCAAATTGAGCCGAATACTTCTTCAAATTCTTTTTAATTTCTTTAATTTGTTCAGCGGTCAGGAGAGTCGGTGGTCTAGGACGCCACAATAACTGATTGAATGCATTTAAGTTAACTCTTTTCAAAATACGACCTTGGAATGTCCATATCCAATAACCATTATCGACAGTAGTTTTCCAGCTAGAAACAGCTGTTACAACATATCTAAAAGGCAGGAAAATATTAATTATAAAATATATTAGAAGAGAAAAAAAGAATAAAATTTAACAAACCTTCCAGTTGGATCCCATTCGACGTCTGAAGTTTGATAATGATCAGTTGAATTCATAATAGTAAAATCATTAGTATCGATAAATTCAAGAGCACCAGCCATTGTTGTTAGACCAGCCAATACAACAAATTGACCAGATGGTGACCAGAATAAATGATTACATGCCTTCTTTTCCAATTTCTCTGTTAAATAAATTCGAGTTTTAAAAATAACTTTTCAAATAGAAGGAAAACAAGATTTAATAAGTAAATTTGTCAACTTACTGAGAAGAGCAGGTTGATGACCACATCTAACTTCGTAGAAGCTTACGTTTACACTTGGAATTTCTCCATGAATTATAGCAAATTTGTTGCCAATTGGTTCCCATGCAAAAGCATGGATTGGTTCTTTTATTTCTACACTGTCAACAGGGATCTGTTTCTCTCTCATATGAAATATTTCAAAGTTATATGACATTCCCTACAATCAAAAATACAGTATTAGAAAATAGTTTGTCTTTTAATAATTCATTTAAATGTATGTACATTTTCAAATGTTTTATCGAGCTTACTGTATATTTTTGTTCTGTTTTTTCTTTACGTTTAGCGAAACGATCTACTTTTACACATAAGTAATCTCCAGATTTCTGCCAATATATCTTACAATCGGCAACATTGAACAAATTCTTGTTTCGTATCTCGTTGCGACTATAACCATATATTAATTAATTTGTATATAAGAAAAAATAATTTAAAAAAAAAAAAAAAATACAAATATTAAATTATTTACTTTGGAATCTCCAGCAGGGTGACTCTTGCAGGAACATCTTTATCTTCTGGTACCCAGTAAGCAAGAACATTATCTGTAGGAGACCAACTGAAGTCTCGAATACCGGGGATTTTAATACTTTTCTTATCCAGTAGTCTGAATGACTATAAAACAAGCATAAATTTATTTTAATTTTATAACTATTCCTATTTACATTTGCAAAAGTAAAATAAATCTTATTAAAATAATCAACAACTTTTATGACATATGTAACAAATGAATTAGAGAAAATATAATTTACACGCATACACATATTATGTAGGAAAAACTTACTGGTGTTTCATAAACACTTAAAACATCTATACCCATCCAAGCTAAATACTGGTCATCATGGGACCAACGGAATATAGGCCATACTGAAGATCCTTCTGGATAGAAAGAACGTTTCTCTTGACCAGATAGAATATCCCATACAGCCAAGCGTTTTTGATCTGAACCTAGATCAGTTCGTGGTGTATATGTTACAAGATAACGTTCGCAAGGTGAGAAATCAATACATTCAACGCCTCTTTGACTGAATTTCACTTGTTGGACAAATTGAGGACCACCCCATAATGCAACACCTAATTTATGAAAGGTTGCCAAGTATGTACCCAAAGGTGACCATTTAACATATGTCTCTGTCCAACGCTGTTAGTAAAAAATATTTGTAAACGTCATTGTGAATGATTTGCTAATAAATTATATATAATCCATAACTGAACTTACAGGTCGATCTTCTAACAATGTAGGTTCAGGAGCAGAGTTTTGCCAAATTTGTACAGATACAGCAGGACCATTTCCATATAATACACAAAACTGATCATAAGCATCTGGTTCTAATAAATAATAATGCAAATCGCTAGCTGCTTTAAATGGTTGAGGTTTCGGTGGTTCCCAATCAGTAGGAATCTCTTCATACTTTTTGAAGTCAGTAAATAGATTTACTTTTAAAGTATGCTGCTTATCAATTTTATGATTATTTGCAGACTTTGCTGCTGCTAACGCATTCATTGGACTACTGTATTCCAAAAAGATATACCTATTTTACAGTGACAAAAAAGATGAAAAGATAAAATTATTATTCTTATAATGGATCTTAATTCATATAGAGACACAACTAACCCTTTGGTATATCCATTTTCATTTTTGGGATAGTATTGATTAACTATTGTGCCAAACTTCCCAAGGACCTTACTGATGAATGATTGCAATTTTTCTAATCTTTCTGGTTCCACTTGAGGTACGCCGTCAATTACGACTACAGATTCAACACCATCCGTCTCCGAAGGTTTTTGTTTTAAAATGTCACCAAGTAATTCTGATATAAAAATGTAAACAAAGAAAGATCAGAAATAGTATAAGATATTTTCAAAGCAGGCAATTATTACATAAGGAAAAGTTTTATAAATTTACTTTTTTTTTTTCTTTACTTATATATAGACAAATCAGAGTTTGATTTTTGGAGGTTATATCGCATGTGCCACATTTCCGAATTGTACGCGACCATGCCTTCTTTCAACGTAGGGTAACAATTGTTGAATGTCATTTCGAATAAAACGTGCTTACCTTCGTCGGTAATATCATCAACAAAACCTTCTGGATCACTGAAGTTTGGTTCTTCATCGTCATTCAAAATATCATCGTTATTTTTGACAGCATCTTCATTTTGAGGCGTTTTATCCACCAACGTTTTCTTCGCCATCTTAGAAACCTCTTTTGGTGTACCGGGTTAAAGTGGCAGCGAGCCACGATTACACCGCCTGTACAGGGAAACGTTCGAAAAAGAATACCGTGTTGCCAACTGTTACACTTGTCTTTCATTTATACCTCCATTTTACATACGAGTCACGTTAACATTCATTGGTTGTATTTTCTTGACCATTGGAATATCCTTCAATCAGTGATGAGCTTTAAATTTTATGAATCGGTAAACTCCAATTGAAATCATGCAATATCTTATCCAATGATAGATGTTGTAGTATTCATTAATTATTTAAATCAAATAATCGTGTTAATTCAACAATTTAAATTATCATAAAATAGAATAGAATCGTCGAAAATATTCATCACTTGAAAAATACTGCGAAATTTGATTCGATTTCATTTTATCATCAATGATAACTGAACAAGCATATCGAGTTACATTACTTTTAGATTTACATTATCAAAGTCATTGATACGCGCCAAATTCAATATACTTCATAAAGAATATGTCGTAAATTTGTTTAACTATATTATTTTTATATAATTGTCCTATATTATCTCTTTTTACATGCATATATTTTTATATTTTTCATTCATTTATATAGTGAACATTTATATACATAAATGTTATAATCATGTCTGGGGGTAAGTAAAATATACATGTTACCGTTAATATTCATTTTGCAATAATATTCAAGAAAATGTTTGGTTATATCTTGATGAAACTGTTTAGTTTTACGTCGAAACAGAAGCTCTATAACGCGATTAGGAAGACCTAGCATACTATTTAGAACATTGAAAGGCGGTATCAAGGTACGATGTATATTTCGAAACAATTTGTTCACTTTTCTAATGCATTCTATCCAATGTTCAACTTTATCAATGAAATGTATAATCCTTATTTCAATATTTTAGATTCCAAGATATCAAAATACATACCGATTAGAATCTTTCTTTCCTGTAAAAGTAGAAGTAGTCGATAAAATATTGCAGGACGTAATGTCTTCCACCTTGCAAGATATAAGATATAATCCTATAATATGTCTTGAGATTTGTAAAGATATGTCACA
>NC_057685.1:3432262-3442262 GCF_014466175.1 Vespula pensylvanica | reverse complement strand
AAACACGCTTCCATTCGTCCCATTTTCTCGCATTCTCTCTTTCTTTCGCTCGCTCTCTCTTTCTCTCTCTCTCTCTCTCCCTCTCTCTCACTCTCTCTCGCTCGCTCGCTCGTTCTCGCATATGTAATTATATGTACAAGTTTCGAAAATTGATTAAGAGTTCTGATATCCCTCTCTTTCTTCGCGCCATTATAAAAAATTGTGATTCGTTTCATCGTAGACTTAATTTTTAACACTTTCCTCCTTGTGTCGTGTGTCTCCCCTCCGACTCTTAAAATTAAGCTCATCCGACCTCAAGCTCTCCTCTCTAACAATTCATCATATATCGGCGATTCCTCGAGCCCTCACGATGATGTGTTGCACTCTCGCTATCTATCGTGTACAACTATTTAAAAATATCTCCGTAGTCGATCGTGTGGTCCATCACAGATAGTTCCAGTGTGTCGGAGGTACATCATACGAGATACGGCTACGCCGTGCTGTGTGAGACGAAAAAAAGACGTGCACACTTTCAAAGATTCTCCCTATAATTATTATTTTCATTAATCGTCGCGTCCATTAGAGCATTAGAACGTATGTAACAAGAGTTTTGTTTCATTTCTTTTTCATTCCCCCCTCCCCCCGTTCTCTTCTCCTCACTTTCTTCTATTTTCTTTTCTTCTTTTTTTTTCTTTCTCTCTCTTCTTTTCTTTTTTTTTTATTCTATTTACACTCACTTTTCTTCTTTTCCTTTTTTTGTTTTTTTGTTGTTTTTTTTTTTTTTTTCTTTTAATATTAACACACACCAAAAGAGATGAACGCTCGTGTCTCAACGGATTCTCTTGGATCGGCAGTTATCTCCTCGACGAATCCTCAAAGATCGTGCTTATTACATTCGTGATATCTCGTCGAAAAAAAAATAAAAAAAAAAAAAAAAAAGAAAAAGAAACGTTGGAACGCTAATATATAATAATACGCAAATATATATATTTACATCCCATCGAGGCTCATATCGTTCCAAAATCGAGAATTTTAAATATTTTTACTCGAGAAGGAGAAGAACGACGAGGAAGTACGCGATTATACTTGTTTAAGGCATTATGTCGGTTCTTCATCTCGAGAGATCTCATTAGTCGCCATCGTAGTCGTTCTTCGCGGTTGCATTTTCTTGGCAGTGGGCGAAGACGAATAGAAAAAAGCATTGAAATAACATGGTGGATCTTTTCGATCGTCGTCGATCATTCGCCATTTTATCGGATCTTACACTTCTCCGAGACACTATGCTACGGTTTAACGTTACTTTTCTTTTCTTTTCTTTCTTTTTCTTTTTTTTTTTTTTCGTAGGATTTAAAAAAAAAAAAGAGACAACATTGGGCCTCGATCAACCGTGATTGAAGGTATCGTGGGAAGAAAATCTTTGTAGATGACGATCGTACGGAGGATTCGAGAGGATTATAGCCAAAAAGGCTAAGAGAATCCGTTGGATCGAGAATTCTTGGCTTGTTGTTACTGTTATTGTTGTTGTTGTTGTTGTTGCTGTTGTTGTTGTTGTTATTATTGTTGTTGTTAATGTTGTAGGATGAGAACGAGCGTAGGATCGGGGGCCGAACGGTACTTCGCGCTCGACTTTGAACCGCGGCCCCGTGTGTCATACGGGCTCCTCCCTCTTGATGTTGATATTTTGCGAGGCGCAAAAGTCGCGCGTAAAGGGTATACAATTGAAGAGCTTGCAGACCTCGCACTCGTAGACGGGGACGTTGTAGAAGAGGGTAAGAAGGAGAACGAAGAGACCGACTATGAGTACGAGGCAAACCCAAATAAGAAAGATTTTACGACGTCTATCGTAGTGCCCGAAAGATATGAAAGGCATGAAGGCGTAAGCCGCAAGGAAGCCGAAGATAAAGCCGAAGAGATGAGCATAGTTGTCGATCCAGGGTAAAACACCGAGTATTAGGAGACCCAAAAGTATGCAGATTAACTTTGAAAGTGCTCGCCTTGGATGTTTCAGCATTGGCCAGCAATGCAGGACCTCTACGACTAGAGTGGCGAGCAATGCAAAATGTGCTCCAGCTGGACCAACCTGAACAAAAGCAATCGATTATGTTGTCTTCTCTTATCGTGTTTTCGTTTTCTATTACATTTACATGTAAATGTCAAATTACAAATTATTTTATATTACCTCCGCTCTGTAAGGAACGAATATCGCACTGGCCAGATTTCCAGCTAACGCGCCCACGAAGTAGATCAAAGCGATACGCAACGAGCCCGTTAGCTTCTCCAAGTCTCTCATCAAGAAATATTGAATCAGTAATGTGATTGCCAGGTGTAGAATTCTAAAAGATGACACGTTTAAATCCATACGATCGGTTAGGTATGAAGGGATTAAAAAGAAAGGATCGCGATACTACCCAGCATGAAGGAAGGTCGTAGTGAATAATCTATAGAACTGGTCCGGCCATTCAGGATGGAGGAACGGTATCATACCGCAAACGTCGTGGAGGCATTCGACTTGGGAGCACAAGGATGCTTCCTCGTGAAAATAACCACCGACAAAGTCACAATACTCCTTTGTTGTTATTCGACACATTCCATGAATACCGATACAGCAGGGATGTCCTATCACTTCGCAAACCATGTGCTCCGCCATTTTGTCTTTGTATCGACCGATCGGAAAGTTTCCATTTCCTCTTTGATTCAAATTTTTGCTATCGAATTGAAAAATTCGTTGAATACCTTTCCACTTCTAATATTAAATATTTACAAAGAAGTATTTCATCTCTGATCATTTCCATACTTACTTGTAGCGCTGACTGAACGGATTAGTTTTTCGACAGATGGGCCACTTAGTGATATCATCTGGCCATTCGTACGGAGCTATGCTAGCTGGAGCATCACAAAATTTTGGATCCAAACCACAAACGGATCCACTTATTCGTCCACCAGGTCCACTGTCTCCAGGGCCCCATTTTTTCCAGGTCGATATCGTGTTCTATATATATATATATATGTGTGTGTGTGTGTGTATGTGTATATCTTATTTTTGTATCTTATTAAATTACTATACTTATAGATTACTCCTCGTAATTACTTACAAAGAAAAAGTTATGTATCTTAAAGGTTGAATAATATTTACATAATCATATTCACTTTTACGTTAATATTCATAATAATCATAAAATTAGAAGGGCCAATGAAAAGGATTAATAATAAAGAAAATTCAAATATAAATAAATATAAATTAACGTGTAATGAATGCATGCTTAATGGTCCATTAAATTTACCGTAATCGTTGATTTCAATCCTCGGACCAGTTGGTTTGGTAAAAAGAGTAGAATTTATATTATCGATACGATCTTTATAGGATAAAAGGAAATAGATATTTGAAATAATTAGATGATCGAACATAAAATCAAATTGAACTCACTGAGCAGTCGGCTTTACTCGATTGCACACAACCGGAATCATCGTTTCTGATACAGCAAGCAGTATCTCGTTCTCTTTCTCTCCAAATGTCGATCTCCTTCAATATTTTAATATCTCGGCGCATACACGGAGCAAATTTTGCACCAAGATGTATCAAATCTGCGGCTCTTGGTCCGAGCCAGAAATTTGCAGGCTCTTGATAATCGACTTCTTGTAACGATAAGCTCGTTACCAAAACCTGAAGATCGATAATAAATATTAAGTCGCTTCGTTTAATTTTGATCCTCGTCTATAGGAACGTTAATCTTTTCGTGTCTAAAGGAAAAAGAATAAAAAAGAAAGAGAAAAAGAAAGATAAAAAGAGCGATCGTTACATATCTAACCCGTCATCGTAAAAAAGAAGACAAAAAAAGGACAGACAATTTTCCATTCAAAAAAAAAAAAGAATAAAAAATAAAAAAAAAAAAAAAAGATAAAATGTATTGAGAAAGAATTGAAATGAATTCGAGAAACGAAGATGAATTCAAAATTCTATTTAGCGTATAAATGGTCGCATACCCGCAGACGTACATATACGTACGTACATGCATATATACACAGACAGATACAATACAAAGATACGAAGGATCGAGATAGAAATGGAGCAAATCGAGATACGACGACGTTGAATAACACGACGACCGTAGCACCTCATGATTATTTATAGGGAAACGATTTGCCGTGCGCACACACGACGGCACGCGCGGTTTGCATAACATTTGCAATCTATCAATTATCGAATATAAAGTTTTATTCGGGATTGTTTGGGTCAACGATTCTATACATCTTGTGGTTGTGCACGTACGTATGTACGTATGTATGTATAATATATATATATATATATATATACTCGCAAAATGGGAGTTTCGTTTAATAATTATAATAAAACTAATAATAGTAAAATAATTTTACATTTTTATTACTCGCGACGACGTCAATAATATTGTTACTTAATGAACCGTTCATAATTTCTATTCTGTATTGTTTTCTAGGATATCGGATAAATTATTTATTTATTTATTTATTTATTTCTTTATTTATTCATTTATTTATTCTTTTCTTTGGATTTATTTTCTCTTCATTGTTAATTCTGTATAAATCAACTTCTTTTTTTCTATCTAAAACAATTTGTTTTCGTATCTTAAAAAGATTAATTATATACACAATTTGAAACTTATGCCAAATAAAAAATTAACTTTTGAATAGAAAGTAATAATTGATCTTTTACAAAAAAAAAAAAAATTATGAAATAAGACATACGCGTATGAACGTATGAATTTAAAAATACACGACGATTTAACTTACTCTCGCTGATCTATGATTGAGTTCCATCCCAACAGGTCCAAAGCCATAACATGCTAAAGATATTATTAGAATGAGAACCTGCACGGTCGTGATCCAATATGTAAAGTAAGGTCTGTGATCCTCGAAATCGTCCAATTGCTTTCTCACTTCCGGTTTGTTGGTTATACTCTTTCGAAAGGATCTTCTGAAAATATACGAAGGAGAAAAGGATTTAAGGGTCTATCTATCTTTTTCTATCTCCCTTTCTGTCTGTCTGTCTCTCTCTCTCTCTCTCTCTCTCTCTCTCTCTCTCTCTCTCTCTCTTTCTCGGTAGTTTTACGTCAAGTCTACCAGTACTATCAAACCGACGAACGTTGTCGCTGACGTTTCGTGACATTTAATAAAATGTCGCGGACTCGTATCAATCATCTTCCATGTCAAAGATGACATTTGCTGTCGCACCTGGGTGCCATTATTATCCACCTTGAAATTCTACCATTAAACGAGTCATTCGTCCATTTCTTTTTAGTTTTTATAATCCGAGAAATGTATGCCGTAAAATTGTTTTAAAAACAAGTGATTAACGACGATACCTCTAGAGTCATTATTATCATTATTATGTGATTATCATCATCATCATTATTATCGTCGTCGTCGTCGTCGTCGTCAACGTTATCATCATATCATCATCGTCATTGCTATCACGGAGAAGACAATGTCGATCGCGAGTTGTTTGAAGTTTACTTTATGATTATTACGTCACAATGTCTCTCGTGACGTGGAAGCACGAAACCAAAGTATACTAACTTTGAGATTCAATTTTGAATTGGTACAAACAGCTCTTTCCATTAATATTTATTTATGCATGAGATTCTTGAGTCTTGCTCCGGAGAGGTCCTTGTTTCATAGAAAGCTGTGCTTTCCCTCCCTCACTCTCTCTCTCTCTCTCTCTCTCTCCTCCTCTCTTCTTCTCTTTCTATGTACGTTGCTTAGTACATAGAACTAACTTTGTTAAACGAACGGTGAAAAGTGAAAGAGCGTTTCGTGTGAATAATATTTTTAGATCATTTTCAAAAATTCGTTCTTATTATATTTCTCATGTAAAGATTGAGAATTAAATTATTTATATAAATATCTGTATAATAGCAAATTAACAATATACATTATATATTTTATATATTGATTGTAATTAAAATAATTCAAGTAATTTTATTCGTTTGAAACGTAAAAATTTGTATGTATATTTTTATCGAAAATAATTAATAACTATAATGAAAATAAATATGATCGGTGAACATACCCGAAAAATCGACCAACGATTCCCATGCCATATTGCCGTCGATTACTATTATCGAAGACACGATCGATGGTACTAGGCGAGATTCTCGTACCACCGGTCATTTCCCTTCTCAGAGTGACACCATCGTCCTGCTGCATCCTTTTGTCTTCCCTCAATGGACCGCCGTATTTCGACCTGCTCCAACTTGTCTTTCTGTAATTTCTTTTGTTGTAAAGAGTATATCGTGTGCTCGACCGTGAGATATCATTTCATTAAATTTCCATACAAATGAAAATGCATTTTCCATGTATCGTAGAACATAGATGGATAGAAAAGTTTATCAATTTATAATTTATCGATATTAATTATTATTTCTCGACGACGAGCACACGTGGCCTAACAAAAGCGTGATCTAAATGTCAAAAACTTTCGTGTAGCTCTCTATCTTATTCTCATTCTCACTCTTTTCTATCTCATGTAAACTAAGTATCGAAAATTTTTTTTTTTAATTTCGATATAATCAATTTTAGTTTTTACCTTGAAGTATAATGGTCCCTCGTGACCTGATGAGGTCTCCTAATTTGTCCGTCGATCGTACTCCTGTCCTCATTTTGCTGTGCGAATCTGTAATGAACGGTAATGAACGTTAATGAATCTTTTTCATCTGATTATTTTTCCCAAAAGTAATCGAAAAGTATCTTCGAATACGAACTATTCAATGTCCGATAAAATTAGATAAGAAAGGAAAGAACGAAGGAAGGAAGGAATGAACAAATGAATGAACGAAGGATTCGAATCTGGCGATACCTCTCCAATTCCTCGCTCGTCTCACGTTCGTTCGCTGAATCTCGAATTTCAATCTTGCCATCGACATCCTCAGGTTTAGTCAATCCGCCAGCAGTCTGTTCGATTTGCGTTTGGGTTTGTTGCTGACTCGTTGTCAAAGTCGGCGGTGGTAATGGTGGTGGCGGAGGGGGTGGCCTTTCAAAAAAGGATTCTTCTTCTTCCTGGCCGTTTTCCGGAGATGTTACACCCTCTGTTCTTGACAGATAGGCAATTACGCTTGGCGGAAAGCTTCGAGATTCTGGCCTTGTTCGAGATCTTTCTCTTGGACGTTGTCTCGTCAGTGACTGTGAAGTGAAAAGAAAAAAAAAAAAAACGAATAGTCAATAGTCCAACGATATAATCGAAAATCCATTGAAAATAATAAATTTGATTATTCATTTCAAAAAATCTAATTATTTTCAAGTTTACGTATATTATTTTCATTTTATTAAGACGTACAGAAAGGGTTGCTTATCGTCAGGGGCAAGCGGCACTTTTAATTAGTACTGATATCCGCTAGATGGCGCTGACTCGATGCTCCGATCGATCGATCAAAGTATCGAACACGGCGTCGCGCCATATCTAAATTTTAAATTTACAACGAGGAACAATGTTTAAGGTGTAATTAAAATTAAAAACTTTAATATTAGATAGGGAATGTTCGAGGAAGTTGGATCGTCGAGATATGTTTCCTAACGACAATTAGAGGTAACAAACGCGGACCATTCTAAAGATAAAATTATGATAAGGTATATACGACTCTCCTTCTCTCTCTCTTATGTTCGTTGTGTTATAGTCTTCTGTAATTCGCAAGAGGAAGTATCGTAATCATTTTCCGACGATGCACGAAAGCCGGCAAATTACAAGGTTACGCTCGTATTCGTAGAAAGTTATCGGGTTTTATGTCGTTTTTAACGAGCTTAAGCGCCTCTAACCGCATATCAAGCGAGTTCCTGCGCGAACTAGAGGTTATTTCCCTTTGAAAGGGCAGCACGATATTCCCTTTTAGAAATTCCTCGAATTGCACGTTCTCGAAGCACAGATTCACTCGACGATAACGTCTTTCCTCATTTGAAATACTTGTTTTCCTAGAGAGAGAGAGAGAGAGAGAGAGAGAGAGAGATAGAAATAGAGATAGAGATAGAGATAGAGATAGAGATAGAGATAGATAGAGATAGAGAGAGAGACAGAGAGAGAGAGAGAGAGAGAGAGAGAGAGAGAGAGAGAGAGGGAGAGAGAAAGAGAGAGAGAGCAAGCGTACCTCGAGATTTTTAATTAACCTTACAGATGCAACTGCACAGAGCTTTTACTACTTACCAATCATGGAATCCTCGGTACATTCGCGTGCATTCGTGCGAAATCGCCCGAGTTATCATAAATGCGAGTACCGTTTTGATAGTTTATTTTTAAGGAAAACTACTTTTACGAGAGTTGCACGAAATTTAATAAGTCTAAACGTTTCGAGCTCGTTCCGTAGAATGAAAATTCTTTTGTTAAATACTCGAAGTATTCGAGCAAATCATTCGTATAACTTAATTTCTCTCTCTCTCTCTCTCTCTCTCTCTCTCTTTCTCTTTGATGATGATTTTCGTGTTCATTCAACGGCTAATAATTCCATTGAAACGTTCATTTTATCATCGAATAGACTATAAAGACAATAGTTTAAAAATCAACTCTCCATGGACTATATAATGATAGCTCGATTATTCATCCAAGCTCATCGTCCTTTAACATGGCCGACTGTATACGTCCATTACAGTCACGAATCTATAATAGTATTATCGCGTTGGCTGCTAATTTCGAGAAGCCGGAACGTCATTCATTGATATTAACTTATGGGCTTTCACGTCGATTGGCGATGCATGGCGAATAGAGGCAACAATTGATCGGGAGCCCTTCACGGTAATATGATTTTACAACGATCGTTAATGAGCTTGTGAATTATTTTATCTAATTATCTATGTAATTATTTATAACGCGTAACGCATTTATAATCAATAGGGCAATAGTTCAAGGTTCATTAATTGCAAGTACCAATGATGCTCGATTACAATACCTTTTTCTTTGAAGTTATTATTATCATTATTATTATTATTATTATTATTATTATTATTATTATTATATTATGTTATTGTTAGCATATTAAAAGTTTCTCATTTTTAACAATTTTCATTATCCTTGTTTATGAAAATATTGTTAAGTTTACATAGCGATTAAGAAAAATCTAAGTCTGTTAGATTAAATTATTAAGCTTCGTGGATTCTTATAATAATCATTATTAACAGGGGCATACAGGACAACGAATTGTGTCGTCGTCGTCGTCGTCGTCGTCGTCGTCGTCGGTTAATATCGATTTGTTTGTTAAACGCGTAGGTTCGTTCCTGCGTTCAGGTTATATTGCGATCCAGTCGTGTTTAATACCCACGATCGGCTTTTATCTTTCATGCACATCCCTAGTTATAAACGTGTTACACGATTATACCGTAACGTTGCTCCGCTACTAACGTCATAAATGCAATGTCGAAGTAGCATCTAAGCCAGCTTAGGTTCTATTACCGATATTATCCAGTATGAATTTCGAATATAACGCTATATTGAGCATCGATTATGAACACTGAATGAAGAATCAATAAAAATGAAAATTTTTGTACAACGAAAATATTTGATAATAGGTATATATATATATATATATATATATATATATACACACATATGTATATATAATATATAATATATATAACCATTTCTAAGATTAATTTGAATTTACCATTATTGTTCAGATTTGATATTCTATTTTCGTAGATCATTAGAATTATATGTATATATATATATATATATATAAGGAGAATAGACAAAGTTTGTGCGACTGTAACGGGCAGACAAGGATAAGTACAGTAGTGGAAGTATACGATTGGTCAGACTACTTCTGCTAGAGACGTGTTCCCGACAGTTTGCTAAGTCGGCTTCCTTCGTGAGAAATTCACGTAATACCTACCAACAAACACATACACACACACACACACACACGATTCTCATCGATTAACTTATACGATAAGAACACGAATAATTAACGTTTACGAATAATAAATGATTTTATATTATTAAACAAAGTAAGGAGAAAACGTAATGATTTATTTATCTTTGGCGAAAAAAAAGGAAAAAGAGATTCAA
>NC_057685.1:3424355-3429539 GCF_014466175.1 Vespula pensylvanica | reverse complement strand
GAGAGAGAGAGAGAATTTTTCGAAACGTCAGATTCGAAAAAATATGATGGTTCACAAACTGGTTCGGAATATGTTTTTACCATATATCCCATGTACATTATATTTTTATAAATAGGAGGACAACATTTTCGTGTCCACGAGAACGACAGCCGTACACGGAGATAACGTTTCTGTAGTTTTCCTCTCTCTCTCTCTCTCTCTCTCGCATCGCTACGTCCGGTAATAAAGTGATTAAAAATTATGGCCGCGTGCTGCGTGGGAAATTTAACGTGCCGGCGTGTGCTTTACTATGAGATAAAAATTTGAAATTGGAGCTCCTCGGTGTTTCGCGGACTTTTCGATGTTATCGTATCGCCCATGTGTGTGCGCGCGCGTGTGTGTGTGCGTTTCGTGTTTAAATCTCTCCCTCAATTATTTTTTTTCAAGCTCATCCACCCACCCATCTATCTCTCTCTCTCTTTCTCTCTTCTTCCTCTCTTTTTGTTTTCTCTTCTAAGAGAGAAGAGTTTAATGTAAAACTATTTGAGTTACTTAACTATTCTTTTACCCTTTCTCTTTTTTTCGGGATGGGTGTTGTAGGATGGGAGGCTTTTTCTCTCGTTTTCATTTACGTTCGTTAATTTAACGTATAGTAATATTGTATTAGAGTTCAACAGAAGGAAAAAATAAAAAAGAGAAAAAAAAAAAAAAGCTATTTGGCCTTTCGCTCGTATGACTTCATTAATTATTTTCATATCAATTAAGTTACTAATTTATTCATATAATTATAATTGTATACTTTATGAACGCGTATAAATGTTTATCGTGAAAATAATTATCCAAATAATTATTCGAGGAATTCAATATGTACGTAGGTATCTATGTGTAAGTATAAATAGTACCTATGTACTTACGTACACAATATATCTCGTTTTAAAAGCGTGCACGCATCTCTTCGTGTAGTAATATCGCGAATTAATTGTTTTAGTATCTCTCGTAAAACAGTAATGTCAGCTGGATCTTAAATTACTCGTCGTCGCCCCTTGTCCCATAAATTTCATTTCTCACTATCTCACATTCATCTAACTATCTCACTCACACTTACGCCCTTTGATCCACGATCTTCGGAGTCGGAGCATACTTCTCTCACGTTCGTTTCATTTGCGTTGCTACTACGAAGTCGGAAGAGATGGCAGTTAATATTTCTCTCTCTCTCTCTCTCTCTCTCTCTCTCTCTCTCTCTGTCTCTATCTCTTACTTATTCGTTCATTTCTCCGTCCTTTTCTCATCTCCTACGTTCGTCCTCAGGATGAACGTTTACGAATTTTCCAAAGATTTATCGCGCGTAAATTCAACACGACGAGTTTGAGCCTCCCCGTTGTTCGTAACTGGTAGCGTAAAGCTCACGGACAAAATCCGATCGGATAGAAAGTTTCGCGGTGCGAATTCGATATTCCTCGTTCGAGAGTAATGCTCATACAGTCGTGAAGATAAATCGCTTCGAGACTCGGGAAGATAAAATACCTAGGATCGTCCACTTAATAGGAACCACTTTGTCGACCATGTCACTCTTCAAATAACGAAAAATATCTGAAACCTATGTGTATTCTATCACGTTGCAATTTTCTTTTCTTTTTCATTTTCTTTCTTTATTTCTTTTTTTTTTCTTTTTTTTTTTTTTTTTTTAGGAAAGATCCAGAGATAATTTTAAATAAAAATTATTTCATATCCCTTTATTCCTTTGGGATTTCATTACCCTTATCTCATTTTTTACTTATCTTTGCGTGTCTTACAAATTACGAGCGAGACGAAAAAAGAAAGGAAGAAACAAAAATAATTTGAACGGTAAAGAAAAAATATATCAAAGATTTTTTTTCATTACGTGCAAAGCTATCGAAACAAATCTAATTAGGTGGTCTGCGTAATTCATCGATCGTTATGAAAATTAATGTTACTCGTAATGCGTAATTGTACGCTAAAAGCAACATAACAACGAAATTGTACGTGGAAAAATGATAACTGGGAGAAGTTACAGCGACAAAAAAGAGAAATACAGAAAAATAGAGAGAGAGAGAGAGAGAGAGAGAGAGAGAGAGAGAGAAATAGAGAGAAAGAGAGAGAGAGAGAGAGAGAGAGAGAGAGAGAGAGAGAGAGAACGAGAGACAGAATAAGAGAACGAGAAAACGAGAGGTAGAACGAAGTTTATGCGATTGTAAAACCGAATGGAATTTCATTTCGAGTTTGGTCTCGTGGAAATTAACATTGGTACTGTTTATTGCACCGTATCGATCGAGAAGCGGTCCAGGATTTCGTCGTCGTACTACCTGTGTGCGTTACAATACGCTACGCGATCGTTAATTGCATTATCGATCGTTCCGGAACCAACCAACGTGCTCGTTCGCAAATTAAGCATTGCTGCGTTTCGAAAAGCGGCGGGAACGTTAAATGAAAGAGAACAAAAGAAAGAAAAAAAGAAAAAAAAAACAAATTAACAATAACGTATAACGAAAGGAAAGAGAAAAACATATAGCAAATCGTTTAATAATTTAACATTAATAAAAGGAAGTCTCTTAGTTAGTTCATTTCAACGAATTATTATAGTAAATTCGAAAGATCGCTTAACTAATATTAAGCAATATTACGATTCCCTCGTGTAAAAGAATCGCTTTGCGTACAACTTCCTCCTTTTTTCATCGTTAATAATTGATAATAGTAATTGATAATAATAATAATAATAATAATTATTATTATTATAATTATAATAATAGTAATAAAAAAAAGAAAAAGAAAAGAAACAAAGAAGAAAAATGTGAAAAAAAGAAAAGAAAAGGAAGGTAGAAGAAGAATAACTTTCGAGTCTGCGCTCTTAAAAGAATCGTTCACGATTTAAAGTTTCACAGTCTCTCTTTCCTAGTATTTATCCGTAACGTCGAGTCCTTAATTAGTACGTTTGCGTCAGGCTAATTACTTGGCCACGAGTTCATAAATACTTCGGTACGGGCGCGGCTATTATTCGGCCTTCGTAACAGCGATTTTCGTTGAAAAAATTGCTTCGTATATGTGTATTGCATATATATATATATATATATATATATGTATACATATGTATACATATGTATATATATATATGCGTCTCTCTCTCTCTCTTGTAAACTTTTTATACTCTATTTCTCTCTTACACTTCTTCTCTCTTTTCATTGGCTTCTTCCAGCAACCCTCTGGAGACTAATTCTTTCTAACAGAAGAGCCTTAGTAACGCGACGCACCACCACCAACAGCCGTTTAACCGATTCGGCTCGCTATTCTTGAATTATTAACACACTAAAACGTTACCAAGAAAATGGTGGATAATTAAGGAACGCTTTACCAAGAATTTCTTCCTCCATTTTCTTTTTCTTCTTTTTCTCTTTCTTTTTTCTTTTTTTTTTTTTCTTTTTTAATTTCAACTTGGTTCCTTTGGCAAATCGTAAATCGGTTCGGTCCTTGCCATCAAACGAATTCGTATGCTTTTGTTAAAACATATTTTTCTTTCTCTCTTTTATTATCTCTCTCTATCATCCTTCGTAATTATTATAGATAGATTTTTGTCAGGGTATTTTCATAAGTTATTATTTTCAATTCTAATCAGTACGCAAATAAATACTCCTCGAATAAAAATTTAACATTAAATTTATCTATTTCTTTATTTGTTTATTCATACATTTCTGGACGTTCGTAATGACCCGTCATAATACTTATCTTCATATCCGTAATTTGTCAGCTTAATTTAAGGATATATCCAACCGGTGGTTGAATATAATATCCAACCATTTTAAAGGATCATTTTGGTGGATCCTCGAGAAGATTAATAACATTATCCGTCTGAAAATCCCATTGGATTATCCCCAATTGGACTCGAATAAAATTACAATTCGCATCGATTAGGATAATCGATGAAATTATCACGAATATTTAATGCGATATCGGTTGATTTTACGGTTCTTTTTTCTTTCTCTTCCGATTTTTCTTTTTCCTTTTTTTTTTTTTTCACACGAATTCAATTGAAATTCATTTATCCAGATACATATTTTATTCGGGAGATGAAGATTAAGCGCACGGAGTCAGTCGATAAGAACTACGGTGTGCTAGGAAAATCCGTTTGTCTGATTTATCAAATTAGTTTAAGCCGTTTTAAACGGTCCGAGACATAGGTATACCTCATCTAGAGTTTAGGAAGGGGGAGTGGAAGGTAATCCAAGCTGATGAACACATTCCGTGGAAACGCTTTCGCGTGACAGTTTTACGAATACGACTTTAAAGCTCGGCACAAAATTCTCGCCCTTATTTTCTCGTTCTCGTTCTCGTTCTCAAGAGAAGCGTCGTGTACGAATCGTTGGGTTACGACTGTGTAACGTGTGGAGTAACGTGTAAAATAAGTTGGAAGAGAGAAGCGAAATAAAAAAAAAAAATGCAATGAAAAAAAAAAGAAAGAGAGAGAGAGACAGAGCAAAAGAGAAAGAGAGAGAGAGAGAGAGAAGAGAAAAAAAGGAGGCCATGGTAAATAAGTTGGTGAAACGCGGAGAGTGGCCATTACCGTGGTGGTGGATGGCTAAGAAGAAAGCCACTTCTTTCGGCCTTCAACTTTGCCCTATCGTTGTTGGCAAGTCGATAAAATCTGAGAAGAGCTTTCTCACTTTATTCTTATCGCGAACGTTTTTATTACATGATGAAATCGAATTAATTACTTATCATGGATTAGTCGAGAAATTTTCTACTCGGAAATATAATTTTTATTTTCGTTATTATATATCTATAATATGTCAACTGTTCCATAACGATGTTACATTTTTTAAAAAATTCTTTTTCGTTAATTTTTAAAACATTACATAGATAGATCAAAATAATAATACCTTTACATGTATCGTGACAAAGGAAGAAGAAAAAGAAGAAGATACAGAATACGTGGTTCAACGAGAGGTGAAAAATATTTTTATTAAAAGGGAAACATGGTAGTATTATAGTACGATGACGTGTCCCGCTATTTACACCAATAACAACGCACGGAACACGTTCGCAGTACGTAATTACGTTCAATCTCAGGTTGAAAATATAGAGACGATGCGCGTATGTAGGACGCATCATCCCTCTCTTTCTCTCTCTCTCTTTCTTTCTCTCTCTCTCTATTTCTCTTTCGGTAGTGTCGCGAGCACGAGCAATATTGACTGC
>NC_057685.1:3416392-3421625 GCF_014466175.1 Vespula pensylvanica | reverse complement strand
TCTCTCTCTCTCTCTCTCTCTCTCTCTCTCTCTCTCTCTTTCTCTCTGTCTCTCATTTTGTCCATCGATCGATAATATTCATCTAACGATTAACAATTTACATAATCAAGGTTAATATGAGTACATCATCGTACCTCCTATTGAGGATTTATCGAGCAAATAGAAGTCTAATTAGGAAAGAGCACAGTTCGATAATTGATAGGCCAATTAAAACAATCTATATAGTAACGTGATCTGACGATTCTCATCGTGAAATCATCGTAAAATAGAAGGATATTATTTTGAAATTATAATGAAAATTCGATTCATCGTCATTGCTAGTGAAGACTAAAATAAGGAGACAGAGAGATAAAGAGAGAGAGAGAGAGAGAGAGAGAGAGAGAGAGAGAGAGAGAAAATGAATCTACTAGTCTTCGCCGTGTCGTTGTCGTCATCCCAGTCCTCGTCGTTACTTGCTGAGGGTAGTGCTCGCTCGAGAGGAGGTCGATCCGATAATATCATCGCGAAGATGGCTCTTAAAGGGTCTCTTAATGGGTCTTTAAGCCAACGCATTAACGTTCTCTACCGCTTCTTCATTATCTCGTCCGAGCGTGGCAGGACTACGATGACGATGAGAGAGAAGGGTGGTAAGCGAGGATTTTCGAAACGTCTTACGCATTCGTCTGCACGTGATACCAGTAATTTGCTCGAGGATTCGATAAGATAGATAGATAAATAGATAGATAGATAGGTAGATAGATAGGTAGATAGATAGATAGGTTGGTAGGTAGGTAGGTAGGTAGGTAGGTAGGTAAGTAGGTAGGTAGGTAGGTAGGTAGGTAGGTAGGTAGGTGGGTGAGTGGGTGGGTGAATGGATGGATGGATGGATGGATGGATGGATGGGTGGATGGATGGATGAATGGATGGATGGATGGAGAAAAAGGTAGATATATATATATATATATGTATATATAGATAGATAGATAGATAGATAGATAGATAGATAGATAGATAGATAGAGAGAGAGAGAGGGAGAACATAATTTATTTCCCGCTCCCTCTCCTATGAGCTTTAAAAGCTTCAATATGAAAGAGAAATTAAAAAAAAAGAGAGAGTAAAGGAAAAAAGAATATAGTAAAATACAGTCTCAAAATCATAACGTTAACGGTAACAGTAAAATGTTAAGATATCATAAAAAGGTAAAGAAAAGGAAAAAATAAATAAAAAAGAGATGATTGATTGAGAGGTAGATAGATAGATAGATAAAGAGAGAGAAAGAGATTGAAAAATCGAGTACTTCGTACTTCGGCGTATAGAGAGATAAAGAAATAAAATGAAGTATGGTGTCAAAATCATAATGTTAATGGTAACAATAAAATGTTAAGATAACATAAATAAAGAGATAAAAAGCGAAAAAAAAGGATTAAAGAGAGAAATATATAATTAACAGTGAGAGAGAGAGAGAGAGAGAAAGAGAGAGAGAAAGAGATTGAAAAATCGAGTGCTTCGAACTTTGGTATATATAATTAATCAAATTGGTGGAAGCCGGTTTATAGCATGGATTCGATCGATATTGAGAACATTATAGAAGTACGAAATCAGGACCCCATCGTGTCCAAAGCCCCGTCGTTCGTGGCGCCACTTCATCAGCAAATTCGACCGATCCATTTCCGGCCTCTCTCTCTCTCTCTCTTTCCCGACTTTTTCTCTTTTTTCTCTCTTCTTTTCCCCTTTTCCTCTTTTTTTCTACTTTTTCTTTTTTTTTCCTTTGCCTCCATCTATATTTTCTCTCGAACCAATAGCATCCTAATATCGAAAACGTTCTCCTTAGGAAACGTAACATCCTCGTTCTTCACGATTCACTAACACGCGTAAGAATTATTTTCTCTCTTTTCGCTGATCTCCCTCGACCATTTTTTATCGTCCTGATATACGTGAAAGAGAGAGAGAGAGAGAGAGAAAGAGAGAGAGAGAGAAAGGGAGAGACAGTGAGAGAGAAAGAGAGAAAAAGAGAGAAATAGAGTAAGAGTACAATGAAAGTACCGAATTCTAGTCTATCAGAAGAGATTTTCTCGTCGAGAGAATAAGGGACGTGATGGAGTCGTGAGGGGATTTACTAATAAGTATTGTAAGTAGAGAAGGAGTAGACATTGAGAAAGAGAGAGGGAGGGAGGAGGGAGGGAGAGAGAGAGAGAGAGAGAGAGAGAGGAAGAGAGGAGGAACGATGTGGGGAAACGTTTCTTCTAGTAGTACCTCGGAATGGGCTTTCGTAAGTAGAACGAGTTGGTGTGCTTCGGTAAATGTAAGTAAGTAAGTAAGTAAGTACGTTGATCGACGCTTAATAGAATTGCTCTAGTATTTTTTGCTAATTATTATTTCCATGGCTTTTGTTTTCTTTATCTGTTTTTTCTTCGTAGTAGAGGAAGAGATTCAGATATCGTCACGATGTTTTCACTTTTAACGCATTTAAAGTTTTTCTTTATGTTTGGTAATTTTCAGAAGAAAAATATGTATATATGTATATAATATAATATATCTATTATGTGTATAATTATTATATATATATATATATATGAAGAATTTCATATTATTAGTAATATTTAACTAGATGAAAATAAATGCACGTTGTAATTTCATTCAAGTAAATGCGTTTATAGCTGCTTTTATATTGATGAATTAATTAACTACATGAAATATAAGAAAATTTCTAATATGAGAACAAAACAAAACAAAGCAAAACAAAATAAAATAAAAAGAAAAATAAATTCTCAGCACATTTACATAATAAATTAACTATGGTGAATCTTCTCTTTACTAAAGTCGATGAAATATATACAAATTTTATATATATATATATATATAAAAGAAAAAAAGATTAATGTCTGGGCATATTTAAACACGGTTAATCTCTCGCTAGATTAATACTCACGAATTTGATTACAAAGGCACCGAGGAACATTTTAAATGTTATGTATAAGGGTAGTAAGTTACGTTTAGGTAGGTATTCGCGTACGTAGAGCGGTCCCGCACGAGTTTTTATTAAAATTTACATCACCCTGGGCGAAGCAGTGCAACGCAATAAGGAGACCGTGGTGGCCATTTATTAGGGTAGAAAACTAATAAACCTGTTATTAACTAACATCGGTATTACCTTAATCAGTATGCAGTCTTACAAGCGTATCCCCATAGAAATTTCCACTTTTCCTTCTGCCTCATGGAAAAGCTTGAAATTCTTGAATAGATCTATGAAATTCCTTATCTCTTTAAATTCCCCTCTCTCTCTTTCATCCTCTCTTTCTCTCTCTCTCTCTTTTGATGGTATTGAAACTTACTAATAAGGCGTAAAATCGATAAAGCTCGTTATCTTGGGGGCTTAGTAACTTAGAGGATTATTGGGGTTACACGGACAATTAGTAACGTATGCAGATAGGGAAGAGTTGCCAAATGTCTATAGGTCGTTTATATCGTATCTCATCTATTTTTTGTTTACTACTAACTATAGATATATCTATGAACACTATGTGATAGTATCTAAATATATAAAATAATTATGTGAAATGAGATATATAGACATTAAATATTTAGATAGTAGGTCATTTTAACGTATTAGATATGATCGATGTAATTTGTTAGGCTTGTCGAGTAAATAAACTGTCCGTGTACTAGATATCAATCACACACATAATTTTCAATATTATCTTGTGAATAGACACTTTATATATATATATATATATATATATATATATATATATACATACATACACACACACTATAATTTTATACCAGAAATATAATCTTAAATTATGTATATAAATCTCAAATAAGAATTATAATATAAAACATTTCTTAAATGATATACGATTTCGTTAATTCTCTTCTATGTATTATGAGTAACCACTGATATAATATTACTGATAATTCTATCAAAAGAGCTTCGAGAGTATGTTTGTATGAGTGAGCGAGAGAGAGAGAGAGAGAGAGAGATAGGGATGGAGGGAAACTAGGAAAGCAATATTGCACTTGTGGTATTCGCACGCAAGTGTCCACACGAAGTAACGCGACACCCGTTACAATTCCATGCCGTTAATCTCGAGCTTCTACTACGTTCCCAAAGTCATCGTTGGAAAGCATACCATTGTGCGCCACGATACGCTTTACTAAAAGCTACGAGAACGATCGTTGAAATGAGTTTTACGACGTCCCAGAAATAATTTTATTTTCACCTCGTACCTATCTCGGATATTAGAATTAACGTGAGAAAATGATATCGCCCGTTCGGTATTTTCTAAATTGAAAATTACAGAATGATTTACAACCCTAAAGAGAGATAGATGGATAGATAGATAAAAAAAGAGAGAAAGAGAGACAAAGAGAGAGAGAGAGAGAGAATTTACAGGCTCGATATGATTGTAAACCATTTTATAGTATATAAACTAGTATATAAACTATCTCGAAATTTATTTTCTTATTTAATTTCTCTTCTTTTGATACCTTTCGTACAAATTTTTATTATTCGGGAATGTATATGTATGTATATATGTATGTATGTATGTATGTATGTATGTACCTGAAATATTTTATCTAGTTTTCGAATGTCAGCCGTTGCATACGTAGAAAAGAGAGAAAGATAGGACGAAAGAGAGATAGAAGGATAGAGATAGAGAGAGAAAAATAGAAAGAGAGAGAAAAGAGAGAGAGAGAGAGAGAGAGAGAGAGAGAGAGAGAGAGAGAGCAAAGTTTCTCTCTTTCTCATCCAACGAAACATAAATTTCGCGTCGCATAGAATCGGCAATATGAGCAATTTGTAGATAGGGGGTGACGCGTATCGCTCCCATGGGCTCGCTCTTGGAAAGTTTTCAGCATTATCAAAGTTCTCCGTTCGAAATTGCTTCAAAACGTTGCTACGTCTGTTACCGTAAGCGTATCTCTACTACGTTTTATAAATCGCCAAGGTTTCTTCTTCTTTCTCTTTCTCTTTTTCTTCCTTCTCCTCCTCATTTTCCTCTTTTTATTCCTCCCCCTGTTCTTCTCTTCTTACGCTTCTCCAAAGAAACGGGAAAGACATTTATTAAATGAAATAACGTTGAAAAGTCGAGACGAGAAAGTAGGATTCGTCGAAAGGAGTAGGAAAAGCCGAGTAAGTAGAAGTAAAGTGAAGGACGTTAATTAACGGGGAAGCATTATCCACTAGTGCTAAGCCGGCAAACAAGTCGAAGATCGTCGATGACTGACCGAGAAAGAGAGAGAGAGAGAG
>NC_057685.1:3410637-3416326 GCF_014466175.1 Vespula pensylvanica | reverse complement strand
GAGAGAGAGAGAGAGAGCTCAGCACTATACATTCGAGTAGCGAGCAAACACGCGAAAACTTTCTACGTCGCGTCGGGTAGAACTTAGTGGACGCCCACGGACAATTGGATTTTCGTGGGACGCACGAGACCCAGGCGCTCTTTCGCGTCGTTAATCGAATTGACACGGTCGGCCAACAAATCACTTCGAAAATATATTGAAAGTATCGTCGGGAGTTAATTGCCTGCGAATTCCCGTCTCGTTAAATTTGACATTAATCGATCACGCGCTCGTTCGTAGATTTTTTCGAGAGTTCACATTTTTATCGTTTTCTTCGTTTTCTCTTTCTTTTTCTCTTCTTTTCCTTTCCTCCATACCCTCTCCCTGTTTTTTTTTTTTTTTTTTATTCTGAGATCGAAGAATAATAACTATAATGAAATAATACGAATTAATTGTCACTCGAATGAATTATTTAAAATTCTCATAGCGTTTTAATCGGTTTACTTGTGATTACTATACATACATTATTGTATGCATCACGGTATGAACAGTATACGTTTTGTCATTGCATATTTTGATTAATTATATTATCATGACGATTAGATTATCATAATTGCTTAGGAAAATCGTTATGGTGTTCTAAACGTGCAAACGATATGCTGCTACAAACCTCATAAAGATTGTACGACTCGTAATTGTGTACTTACTTCGGCGTTAAGCTACCATGACGATTGGATTAACATAATTATTACTTAACTCAAACCTTTGTGGGGTTTTAACATCTTCACGTACAATTTCGTACGGATTATTTTTCTTACGAATTACGATTACATATAAAAATATTACTAACCATAAAGACATTTAACATGGCCAAGTCTAGTGGACTCGTTATTCGAGACCAAACGTGTTAACGTTGACGAGGATAAAGAAAAGAAATAAAATTGGAAATAAAAAGAAAAATAAAAATAACAATAAAAATGAAAATGAAAACGAAAAGAAAGAAAAGGAAGGCGACAAAGAAGGCGAGGAAAAAGGAAAACGGAATATATTTCTAATTCTACTTTTCGCCAAGGGAGAGACGAATTTTTCTAGGATGTAAAAAGGAAGTAGGTAAAGGACGAGAAGAAGGATAGGAAGGATTGGGGATGCCACGAGCTCCTATAAAGTTCCTCGGAGACTACGCCAACCGTATTTCAAAACTTACCACTTAGTCGGACTACTACTACTACTATACTACTACTACTACTACTACTACTACTACTACTACTACTACTACTAGTATTAGTGTTACTACTATTACTACACTACTATTGAGGATAGAACGCAAGATGGACAACGAACGAGGTATGTTTAGCTCGTCGTCCGTGTCGTCCTTCGTGAGGAAAGTGTGTCGTTTGTATACACGGAGGACCATTAGAATATTTTACGTATGACCTGGAAAGACTCGTCTGTGTGTTCTTTAAACGTGTCTAGAGTATGTATAAAAAAGTTCTTCGTTAGTTTACTACACATATGTATGTATGTACGTATATATATATATATATCCCTCTATTCATTCTTCATTTATAATACTTTCTTTTTTGTCTCTCTCTCTCTCTCTCTCTCTCTCTCTCCTTTTAAGTGGATCACTTTACTAATAAAAATATTCTTTACCTTTTTTAACCGAAGTGTATATCATCGAGTTAACTTTTTATAACGTCTATTTAATTTTGATGTCACACGAATACACATACACATACAGAGAGGCATATATGTATACGCACTCACGCACGTTTCATTGTTGGTTCGTGTTCGAATATTTGTACATAAGTTCTCAGGTAATATAACTTTAGTTGATATACGCGAGGAAAGATTAAATTATACAAAGTTAACGATTGTAGTTACTCGTAAACAACAAAGTAAGTATACACGTATAATCGCAGTCCCATAAGATCATCAGTCGTTTTATTTTTTTGTCGGATGTAATACAATTTAACGTCTCCTTTACGTATTTTTTTCTTTTCCTTACGTTATTTTCTTTTCTTTACTTTCTTTTCTCTCTCTCTCTCTTTTTTTTTTTTTTTTTTTTTTTTGTAACGAACCTTTCCACCTCTCAAGGTAATTTTAATGAATACATAGATTTTTTTCTAAAGGAAAAAGCGGATAATAGAAAGTTAAGTTGCATCGGATTGAAAGGTGGCTTGGAAAGACGGAAAAGAGAACATAGGGTGAGGTTTGAGATAGAAAAGAGAAAATAGAGAGAGAGAGAGAGAGAGAGAGAGTAAGAGACGATAAGAGGGAGAGCAATAAAGAAGGAATTGTATCTCGAAACTGCGAAATTGAAGAGCGCCAGCGAATCAAGAAGAAGTACAATAGGCCGTCGAATAGTATAGGAACAATAGTCGTGAGCTTCCATTTGTAATCGATTTCCTTCGATCACGCTCGACCAAATCCGTACGAAGAGGTAGAAGAAGAAGGTATTTATATTTGTTTTTCTCCCACCCTATATTCATTCTTCCTCCTTCTCCGTAACTCCTACAGAGGAAAATAATCATTTTTTGTAAACGAAGTTTGTAACTAAAGTTCGTCTTTTTTTCTTTCCTTTGTCTTTTTTCTTTTTTTTCTATCGAGCAACGTTATATATTCTACGATAATATCGACAATGTGTTTCTTTTCTTTTCTTTTTTTTTTTATATTTATTTACGATCGAACTGCTGTTCGTTTTTAACTCGTGAAAGAACGTCGAGGAAACATAACGTTAATGTAAAATGAAATAAAAAAAAAAAAAAAAAAGAAACAAGGAAAAGAAATTGAAAGAATACTGAAAAAAGAATAATTCGATCGCACGATTAAACGTCAGTTGTAAGTGTTATGCGTGGATAAAAAAAGAGAAGAAAAGAAAAAAAAAAAGACGAAGTTATTTATCGGACGAATAAAATGAAAAAGAAATGTTTTTCTTTCTCTAACGAAATCTATAAAGAGTATAAATTTTACACGTGCTATCTCTCTTTATCTATATAAAATAAGAATAAAAAGGTAATAATAATAATAATAATTCTACGATAATTATCTCAAAGACGAAAGACAAAAATATAAAAAAAAAGAGAAGGAAAAAGAAAAACGAAGAAAGAAAGAAATATTTTTTTAATTAGAACGATTAGCGTTTAATAAGCGTGCAAAACAGTTACGATTATTATCAATATTCTTTCGTTGTCTCATTTTCATTCGGCTGGATGGTACGTGACCCCGATATCTCGTTATACAAATCTCGGAGTACAACACCGCGAGAGTCAGGCACGGTCCTTCGGGGCCGATGGGAGCTTGATGGTAGGAGTAAAATGGAAATCGAATGGGATTGAACGTGACCGAATAGATTTTCGAGCCGTCAGAATTTCGGGATCGTACTCCCAGGATCCAATTATAATTCCAATTCTCCTGATATTCATGGTTAAACACCGAGGCTTTGTCTGTCCTTCTCTCTCTCTCTCACTCACTCTCTTACCCTCTGTATCTCTGTGTCTTTCTCTGTCTCTCTTTCTGTTTCTCTCCGAGTTACGTGACACTACTTCGACATCTTCCATCTGAAGACCTTACTTGGCTTTTGTTAATAATTTCTGAATGATTTTGTTCAATATAGAACGTTGCAAATATTAGAAATTAAGATAAGATCATTGATAAGATAAGATATTAATGATCATCATCATTATCATTACCATCATCATCGTCACTATCATTATTATCATCGTGAATATTTACGAAAAATAATAATAATATTTCACATATGTATGCATATATATATATATATACACTATCAATGCAGAAATATGATTAAATATATAAATACGTATATATGCATATAGAGGTAAAATTTCGCGAATTAGAAATGTGAATGACCTGTTATCGTTATAATCAAATTCATAACGAATAATAATAATAATAATAATAATAATAATAATAGTAATAATAATAATAATTATTATTATTATAATAATTATAATAATAATACGGTTCACTTTCATTTAGTTACTTTGATCGAGAGAAAAAAAAAAGAAGAAAAAAAAGAACAACAAAATAAATCGAGATATATTACGAAAAAAACGAAACAAAAACTAAATAAAAAAAAAATAAAAAAAACAAAAAAAAAGAACAAAAAAGGAAAGGAAGAAAAAACAAAATAACAAAAAGGAAAAACGACAAACGAACGAACAAAAAAAAAAAAAAAGAAAAGAACGACCGGCGTCCGAGGGATAAAGTTTTCGGACTAAAAATCGATCCGTCATATAAAATGGTGAAAATTCGAAGAATCACGGGGATTTCACGGTGCCGTTGGCTTTCGGGCGCTTTACGTTACGCTCCTGGCCACTTCGACGTTGCCCATCGTGCCGGAAAACTGGCGAAAAACCAACAAAACTGAAACGAGTTCGTACGCCCGAGGCACATAGCGAGGAAACGAGAGAGAAAGAGAGAGAGAGAGAGAGATAGTGATACAGTTTTTCACTGTCGGGAAACCTCGCGAATGGAACAACCTCGCGTACAACAATGGCGGCTAAAAAAGAAATACCGAATCTCATTGGTGATGGCGTTGGGTTCGACGTACCAGTTCGACGCGTCGAACCACTATGAAAAATCGGTCATACTCGTTTTTTCCTCTCCTCCCTTGAGGATTAACGTGCGCGTTGCGATGCGTTTAGCGTACCCCCACCACTCACTCATCCACCCCCTACTACCCTCCTCCCTACCTTTATTCCCCTCACCCCTTCTCTCTTTTTACCTACCACACGAAGTATTATTTTTTTTTCTCGTTGTTCTTGTTTGTCGAAAATGAAAAAAAGATAGAAAAAGAGAACAAAAGAGGCAATAAAGGATGAATAAAGAAAAAAGGAAGAACGGAGTAGAAGATGTAAGGATGAATAATAAATTTCTAGAGAAGCAAAAATTTGTTAAGAAAAATCAATCGTGTCGAACGTGTGGTGAAGATAAAACTGACACACATTGAAGTCTTTCTATTGGTTATATATTTATCGATACGAGAAAGAATTTCAATCGGAAGAACGTAGAGGGTAGGAACGTGTCGAAGCGCGTTTTACGGGCTTAAAAGATAAAGAAAGAGAGAGAGAGAGAGAGAGAGAGAGAGAGAGAGAGAGAGAGAGAGAGAGAGAGGGAGAGAGAAGAAAGAAGAGGAGATTCTCCGAATTCTGACAATTTCAAATCAATATCCGATCGGCGCGTCGATCTGAAACACGGTAAAAATGTCGTAAAGGTTATCTCTACATCGGATATTGGATGATGGGACACTTGGCGATCGAGAACGATTTTAGGTACCTACGAAAAGATCCATGGTTATACCAGTAATAGTAGTGTTAGTATCAGAGAGACAGACGAGAGTCTTACCCGCGTACCATTTAATAGAATTTCCAGGATATCACGGCCCATTAAGCTTGGATTTTCACTTATCTAAAAAAGTAAAGCGTCTCGATTTTTAACCCCACGTCCTCGTACCTCTTGCACCTCCACATTTACCTCCACTTCCACCTCGTTTCTCCCTAACAGTAATCATCATCCTTCGATCCATTTAAATACGTTTTACACGGTCTTATGGAAATTTCTTAATGGATTTTTTTATTCGACATTTTTCGAGCGGTGTCCTCCCTCTCCTGTTCGTTAAAAAAAAAAAAGAAAAAAAAGAAAAAAGAAATAGGAAAAGAAAACCTTCACGCGCCACGTCCATCTA
>NC_057685.1:3386344-3410537 GCF_014466175.1 Vespula pensylvanica | reverse complement strand
GATACGTAAGAATATATAATCAGTAGAAAGACATACAAGATATATATATATATACATATATATGTATGTATGTATACGTATATATATATATATATGTAAAGAGTAGTTATATACAAGTATATAGTCGATCGTATGGCTTTACTCGAGGAAAGCTGAAACTAGTGCTTGTAAAACGGAAGAGGGTTACCAGACTCTCGTTAGCTTAATGATCGTGCTGACTTCCGTACGGACGTGTAACTTAAGTTCAAGGCGACTTAACTACCGGCACACTCAGACGGATAACATCGGCTCGGCGATCAGAGAGCGCTGATTAACCGCAGTCAGATTCCCCATTCGGTTCCATTTCCAGTCATTACATGATCTTACAAAGTACTCGATTTGTCGCTCGTTCGCTTCTACGGAGATTATATTATATAATACTATTTCAAGATATGTATAACCTGTTGGGGGATTAACCGTTTCGTTATTTTAAAGGACTCGAAATGAATGTTTTCTAAAATAATATTTATAATCGTAATCGAATGTTTCGGTAGATTATTTTTTTGTAAACAATATGAACGATTTATAAATCAAGATTAAAGTTTGTATCTATTTCTTGTTATCGATCCTTCAATGAATCCGTTCGTTCAAGATGAAAGATAAAGGTAGAATATAAAAGTCACGTTTCTCTTTCTACGTTAAGATCTCGAGAGTACACTTCGTAGATTGTGATCGACGCACCTGGGACATTTAAAAATTGGATTCGATCGCTATAATCGATAGCTGGCGATATCTAAAACTCACCTCTACCACGTAGTGAAGTCCCGACAGTGTCATCCTTGCTACGGAGTCTTTCCTACGTACAGGTTGTTGCCATCGTCTCAACGTCACGCCCTAAACAGGGAAAAACGATTTGTCATACCCTTGTTATCGTTGAAATCACTAATATCGATTCTACATACACACACACATATATATATATTTGTTCGTAATATTGCAATATCAAATATACGTGGTTAAATGCGTCGCGATAGGATTTTGTTGGAACGTTACTTTTTTTCTTTTCTCTTTTTATTTTTTTTCATCTTGTTTTGTTTTTTTGCATATAATTTTTACGATCGAGCTACGACCGATCAAAGTCACGAGACGACGAGATCGAACGAACCAAACGGGTTTAAAATTTCATTTTGAATACGTGACAATTTCGGTTGGCAAATTTTAACACGAAGAGAGCGCGCGCGCAAGAGAGAGAGAGAGAGAGAAAGAGAGAGAGAGAGAGAGAGAAAGAAGCGAAAACGTAAAACTCGTTTGCAGATGCACGATCGAGTCGATGAAAAGTTTTTGGTGAACGATAGCTGAGGGTCTTTGCGCCTGGCAATAGCGAAATTGAATGGTCGAGAACGATCGAGATAGACCGAAATGAAACTCTCGAGTCTCGCTCTCTCTTTCTCTCTTTCTCTTTCTATCGTTCTCTCGCTACTGGGGTGTCGAATTTGTAAATTTTTGTCAGAGATTTTTATTTTTTTATTTTTAGATACGTTCGTAAAAAAAGTAGGAATAAAGAATTTTAAAACACTGTTATGTACGTAATCGACATGCCGTTACGCCTGTAAATATGCAACACTCCACAGAGTCGATAATATTGCTTGCGGACTATTCTATTGTTTATCGGCAATGTATGGAATGTTGCCGGTTTTCAGCCGCTATAATTAATATTTGTAAGTTACATATATATATATATATATATATATATATATATATGTATATTTTAAATATATCATTATTGAAAATCAATGAAATATAAATGTAAATGATTAATAATTATTTGGTTAAGAACGATAGGATGAATAAATTTCAATAAATTTAATTGGAATATCAAGGACGAATAATAATCGGATTTAGACGTTCCCATGTAACACGTTTCCCTGCATCTTCCATTATCCGACGAATTTCGACAATTTTCGGGGAATTTTGGAAAACGGACTCACCTCGGGTATGTCGGTGGTATCCGGTACGTCCCTCGTAATATCTGGATCCGGTGGTCTATGTTCCGGCACCAGAGCACCGTACTTCCTCGACGCCATCCGTCGTCGTCTATCCAACCATCTCTGCTTTTCCGCGGTCTCGGTTTCTTCGTCGACGCCAAAGAATTGTGCGGTTTCACGCTTGATGTAACTGTCATCACGTCGAATAAACCATAAAATTAGAGAGAAAGAAGAAAATCAGGTACGTATGTACATACTTTTTCGATGGATAGATATTTTTTCTTCTTTTTATTTTATTATTTTTTTACTCTTTTCTTTTTCTTTTCTTTCATTTTCTTTATTCTCATATTAAATAATCTAACTGATGATGGAATTTGAAAACGAACATGAAAGATATTCGAGAAGGAAACTGAACATCAGGGAATGGAACACATGTGATTCGCGTTCACGAATTTGCGATTATAAATTTTATTAAATATAAAGAAAAAAGGAAAAATTTTATGACGCACGTAATGAAATGAAAAATATTTTATAACGAATTAAACGTACACTAGTAGTAGAAACAGAAGAACGAAAATGAATTTTATTCACTCCTTGTATGAGAGAGCGTGCTTATAAATTTTATTAAAATTAATGAAAAGAGAGTTGTCTGAAAAAATCAATGCAATGCAATTTAAATGCATATATTTGAAAAGAAATTCAAGATTTCTCTTTTATAAAAGTACCGGGTCGAATGAATCTCATTCGCTCTATGCGTATCTGTGTTTAAAATAAATTTTATTAAAGAAAATGGAATAAAACTGGAAAAAGAAAAAAGAAAAAAAAAGAAAAATAAAATAAAATAAAAAAAAATTAGATTATAAGAAGCAAATTATTATCGATATATTCTACTCACTTTCGAATGGCTTCGGTACGACTCATGTTTCTCCTTAGTCGTGGCCTTTGCGAATTGTTAGCAGAAACGCTAGCCGAGCTAGTAATTTGAACGTGTGGCCTTGGTGCCGTTGGTGCGGACACGCTTCTCGTAATATTTGTGGCTGAATGAGTACCGATCGCGGTACTTCCGGTCATCTGGATAGACGAGGATGCTGTCGTTACCGGCGTTATCGTTGACGTCTCCGTCGACGTTGGAACGCTTGTACCAACAGCATACATGCCGATCACTTGATTGCCATCGCCATCGCCGCCATTCGACGAGATCGTTGATGTTACCGTCGTGCCAGAACTCGGCGACGGTTGCCTAAAAAATATCCCATTTATTTCCATTATTATTTTTGCTTTATGCTTTTTTTTTTTTTTACGAAGAGAAGAAAGAGAGAATAAAAAAAAATAATAATAATAAAGTATAAAAATTTATTGAATTTCTTCATTACACAATAAAGATGACGCCTCTGGAATATTTAATTTACTTTCATTATTATTTTTATCTTTTCTCTGTACGAATATAATAATAATAATAATAATAATAATAATAATAATAATAATAATAATAATATTAATAATAGAGTGTAAGAATTTTTAGTTTATTTTTACGACGATATTGGATTTATTATTTTCCGAAAACAATGTAAATGGTATTGTAACTATAATAAATAAATAAATAGTGATAACTCGTACGAATATGAAAATATTTCTGACAAATATTAAAACTTATTCATTCATGAATTTTACAAGTAGATAATTACTATATTAGAGAATATTCTTTCGTTCTTAATATTATTTGTTCTATATTTTATACGAATTATTACTGGTACATTCGCGTCTGATTCTTTGATGAAAGAGAAAAAAGAAAAAAGAAAATAGAAAAAAAAAAAAAGAAAGAAAAAGAAAGGAAAAGAAAACCGTAAGGAAAAAAAAGAAGTGGGAAAAAAAGAACTTGAAGAAGAAGTTGTAAAGAAACGGCTTAGGTAAATACACAGTGCAGTGCAAGATAAGTTTCGAGCGATAAACTCGTTCGACACGGCCCTTGAGTAGTAATAAGAGCGCGAGCGCGGCCTCTTACGGTTTGACCCACTTTCGAATGAGAGGCAAGAACACATACGGCTAGAAGTTTAGGAATAGAATATCGATCCGCGCGCAGGGTGCATCGTAATATGCGAGAGGAATAATTATACCGTCATCCTCGGAGACACCAACGGTATTTTCCGCTCTAGTTTTCTAACGGGTCGTCTTAAAAACTTTCCTTTCCATCAATTTTTACGAGATGGACAAAACTACGCGTTCTAACTATCTAACGTACGATATTAACTTACAAATTTACGTAATTTAATCTTCAGACTGCATAATCTCGAAGATTCTGTTTTTCTTTTTTGTTTTTTTTTTTTTTTTTTAAAATGCAATAATAAAAATATGCAATAGGATTGACGCTAATGATAGATCGTTAATTAAATTAAAAAAAACTATTTCGAAGATTGAAATTAGAAGATCGTTGAAAACGAACCAAAATTTTGTTAAATTGTTAACTCGTTTGGAGAAAGAGAAAAAAAAAACAAAAAATTAGCAGATAATCAAGCTCAGCAATTCGATCTTTTTTTTTTTCATGATTTTTCTTATTCCTTCTTTTTGTTATATTGTTGTAAGATTTAATTTTCCTACGTACATATTTAACAACGTCATACTTTCAATTCTATTTTTATAAGATACTTTGAAATTTAGTTCGATTGTTCGAGGAAAAAAATCTATCGAACTATATATATATATATATATATTTACATAAATCAAAAATTATAAATGAAAATCTAGGTTTTTGCATACGTTTTCAATTTCGTTGGCTTTCGTCATCGTCAATTTCTTTCTCACGTAAAGAGAAATTTTCAACGCTCAAAGGAACCTATCTAATAGCTAAAAGCCAAAGGATTTATGGACACCATATAGATGGTCTTCAGGTCACCAAACTTTTCAATTCTATCTTTCTCTCATCTATTCATGACCCGGTAGTCTCGTAGCAGTGCATTCTTTCATCGGCTTTCTTTCTTAGAACCTTTCCGCCAATCGTAAGAGCCGACGTGAGTAAAAGAAGCATCTTCGAAGGAGAACAGTTTTTCTATTTTAGTAGTAAATTTTTTCGAAACTTGAACGATTTTCAATATTTACGAAGCTGAACTTTCTTTGATCGTTATTTTTTTCTTTTATCTTTCCTTTTTCTCTTTTTCTTCTTTTTTTTTTTTTTTTATTACGATCAATTAATGAATTTTTCTAATGAGCCAACAAACAGATGAGGAAGGGAAAAAAGATCTTTGTTAAATAATCTTTTTTCTTTTTTCTTTTTAATTTCTATTTTTTTAAGATTCGTTGCGATTCGTCCTGCTCAATTGAAAATATTAATTATCGAATTAATCCACTAAATTAATCGAGAATGAATCAATTTTATTTTTCCGCATGCTGCTAGCATATGATAACATGAATTTGATTAAAAATAATTACGAAGAAAAAAAATGACTGATTTTGTGAAACCTCCAATTCTTTTTTACTTTTTTTCTTTTTATTTCGTTATCATTTCTCTCTCTCTCTCTCTTTCTTTTCTCATTTTATTTGCCGTATGACGTGTCTCGCAAAGGAAAAAAATCGATGTGCGTGAATCGAAGTTACAGTTAGTTGTACGGCCAGCAGAAAAGAGCATGTTTTTTCTCTCGACATTAATAATGATATATGTAGGTTGGATTTTGTATTTACAGGTATTTACAGGTTTCTATATAAATATATACACACATACATACATATATATATATATATATATATATATATATATTCAAGTTATCCTCGTTTGCGAAGAGCGGATGAATTCGCCTTGATCACGTCACGCCCTTAAACGTGTACATATCTCGCAGAGCAGGAGGCGCGCAATCAAGGGACGCTTCGAATCTTGAGATCAAACGACGAGTTAATTGGGTCGAGGAGTTTTCGAGCAGTTCTACGCGTATATATACATATATATATATATATATGTATATATAGTAGATATAATATATAGTTAACTGGTTGTATAGTTGGTGCAAAGAGATACGACGCTTATGAGAGTAGTTCTTGAGAGAATAAAATAGTATGCTATTTCAACGTTATTGCTCTCTCCTTTCCTCTCTCTGTCTTTCCCTTTCTCTCTCTCTCTCTCTCTCTCTCTCTCTCATCTTCGTATTCTTTTTCTTTTTATATACGTATATTATATATGGCACTTTTAATTATTAGCCAATTTATGCATCTCTCAGATTCTTCAAGAATCCATCCATCCATCGTCTATCTTTTTATCAATATTTACATATTTGTGTTCTTTTTCTTTTTTTCTTTTCGTTTATCTCAACCATATACTTCTAATTATGTATTGATGAATTTATGCATCTTTAAATGGTTCCAAGTGAATCATTCATAATTAAATATAGGACCTATCTATCTATCTATCTATCTATCTATCTATCTATCTATTTCTCTATCTCTCTATCTATCTAAGTCTCTCTTTCTCCCTCTCACTTCTTTTTTCTTCTCAATATTTGCATATTTGTGTTTTATTTATTCCTCTTTTCTTTTGTATATCTCTATCTATATCCTTCTAATTATATATTGGTAAATTTATGTATTTCTAAGTGGCTTCAAGTGATCCATCCATAACTAAATATAGGATCTATCGATCTCTATCTTTTTCTTACTCTCTTTCTCTCTCTCTCGCTTTCTTCTCGATATTTGAATATTTATGTTTTATTTATACATTTTTCTCTTTTTATATCTCATTTATATACTCCTAATTATACATTGGTAAATTTATGACTCTAACTAAGTACCAAGGATCCATCAGATTAAATATAGGATCGATAAATCTCTATCTCTCTCTTTTTTATCGATATTTACATATCTTTCCCTTTTTTCTTTTTATTGTTACATATCTCAACTATTTATTTCTAATTATATATCGAGCAAATTCATAATACATAACTCTAAAGATATATATATATATACATATATATATATATATATATATATACAATTAAATAAAGGGATATCTATTTCTCTCTCTCTCTCTCTTTTTCTATTTTTATTCCACTGTATCCAAGTGTCGAGAGAAAATATTTCGGGCATAGAAAAGTGATTCTTCATTTTTCTCCTTCTTCTTCTTCTCCTTCTACTACTACTTCTCATCTTCATCTTATTTCTCCACTTCTCCTTCTTACTTATTTTAAATTCGATGTAATATATTTGACACGAGCTCGAATGGGTCGTGACCCAATGGCACAGATTTTTCACGGTTAACGTGCGATATTTGCTCGCCGACCGGTCGCCATTTTCTTTGCGCGCTCCATATCTTGATAAATTACTACTTGTTCTTTCTCGCTTCAATGAGAATAAGACCTTCTTTCTGTCTCTCTTTCTCTCTCTTTATTTTTTTTTGTTTTTCGTTTTCTTTTTTTTTTTTTTATAAAAATTTAGCGAATCTTTTTAAACGATCAAGATATCGAAGAGTTCGTGTCAACTGCATCGATGCGTGTCATGTACAAATTTTGTATCGCTACGTGCATTAATGTACCAAAAAAAAGTTTCTCCAAAAGCAAACAAGCTAATATACTAATATATAATACATTGATATAGAAGGTGTCTCGTCAATAACATTTCCGGATCGTTTCAACTATTAAATAAACATTTGCGAACTTCCGAATTATCTTAGACGTTCAATTTTATATATTTCGTCGATCAATTATTTATTTCTAAGCTCGTTAAAAAAAAAAAAAAAAAAAAAAAAAGAAAAATTAAATCATCAAGAAAAATTGAGAACAGACTACGAGGGAAAAAGAAAAGAACAAAAAAATATGTAATTACAACGAAAAATTCGTATGAATTAAATCGATTAATACTTTTTCTTTCTTATTTCTTTTTTTTTTTTTTTTTTCTAAAACTCATTATAAACATTGTAATGTCACTAACGATCGAGAGAAACAAATTATATTATAACGAACGAGTTGTTGAAAAAGTTGGTAACGAAAATAGAATTAGCCGATCGATAAGTAAAGAGGATAATTCGTACAGGCAGTTGCCATTCTCGAGTACGGTTATACTGAACCCGAAACAACGAGGCTTGAATGTAATTCCGTTAGTAGGGAGCATGCAAGCCCTTTCCTTCTCCTCCTCCTCCTTTTCCTCCTCTTCCTCATTCTCCTCATTCTGCTATCCCTCTACCTCTTCTTCTACCTCCTCTATTCGCGCTCTTCCAACGACGATGCCGTTCCTGATAGCCGAAGGGTTGCGTGCAATTATGTAATGCAATTTAAGTGCCAACATAGCCCGCATCAAAGCCAAATTTACTACCGGATTTACGTCAGTTATGTTCCTGGACAAGCCGGATGTATTGCTACTATACATATATATACACACATATATATACATATATATATATGTATATATTTATGTATTTACTATACCCTCTTTAGAAGTCAAGAATAAAGTGTATACCCTATTACGATTTTCACTCAGCCTATTATATACTTTTAAAACTTGTCGAAATGTTCGTTTTATGAAAAGAAAAAAAAAAAAAAGAAAAAAAATCGTTTCAGTATATTTGCTCGGTCTAATTGCAAAATTATATTTATATAGAAAGATAAAAAAACATTTCGAGTGATAATTAACAAGAGTATAATATGCTGTAATATTATATCATGTAATTTTAATACATGTTCCTCTCTCTTTTTTACTTTTTTTTTGTGTTCTAAAAGAAAAAATAAAAAAAAGAAAAATAATAAAAAAGATAGAACTAATAATGAAACCTAATTTATTTTCACTTTATATATCAAAATACTGACAGTAAAATGATCATATTATCGAATTCAAGATGGACTAATATTCTTTAAAAAACAAAAGAAGAAGACAAAAAAAAAGAAAAGAAAGAAGAGAAGAGCAAAAAAATGAGAAAAGGAAAAAGAAAAAGTGAAAAATAGAAAAACCTATCAATAACAAATTTGCATTGATTACTTTCAATGAAACGTCAAAAGTAATACGAACCATAAAGAATTAAGTCAATTTACGATTCATCATATCCCATGAATTTGAAAGAACTTTTTTTTAGATCTGACCACTCTTTTTTCTTTTTTCATTTTTTCTTTTCACTTCTTTCTTTTCTTCTTTTTTTTTAATTTTTTTTTCCAATCATTATTCATCCCCTATGTTGCCATCAATAATGTCTCTAAAAGTATTCTCTCTCTCTCTCTCTCTCTCTCTCTCTCTCTCTCTCTCTCTCTCTCTCTCTCTCTCTCTCTCTGTCAAAGTAGATTTTACGGGAAGGATAATGTGATAACACCGCCGATCGGCTTTTCGATAATTATGCAATCACGAACAAATCCCTTTGTCCTATTTCAAAAAGAATGTACGATAGAGGTTCCTTTTAGAAATCGTGGTTACTACGTGGAAAATTGTTTCGAACGAAGTGAAAAGAGTTCATAAAAAATGACATGAATTTTAAATTGGAATTATATTCGAATGTGTAGTCATAGAATTTAAACCAACTAACGACTAGAGAAGATTCTCTCTCTCTCTCTCTCTCTCTATACCCCTCTTTCTTTTTCTTTTTCTCGCATACGTAATAAGAAGTATGCGTTTTATCGATAAGGACGTAGTAAAACGGCACGTACTATTCTCAGATGTAACGTTTTCTTCGCACAAAATGGTAGCTCAAGATTCGAAGAATTCGCGGTCCTAATGGAAGAGTGTTGTTCGCTCGACGATATCCCACCATCTTCTCTTTTTCTCTCTCTTTCTCTTTCTCTCTTTCTCTTTCTCTCTTTCTTTTATTTTCTACAAGTTCCTCAGTTTCTCGGTCCAAGGTTTCGCCACGCTTAAAACAATCCACGATGCTATTCGGCTAGGGAAGGATCAACGGCAAGTGGTAATGAAACGCTCTTATTTCCTCTTCCTCTCTCTGTTTCTTTCTCTTTTTGAGACAACTGAGGTCAAGGAAACAGGTTAAGTAAAAGCCTGATTAGACTTTCAAACACTTTTAAAAATATCTTCTCTTTCAATGTAATAAATAACGTGATAAATAATTGCATACAACTAATACAACTAAAGCATCGTGTTCGTGAGTTTTATTATTATTATTATTTTCTTAAAATCCTCTTTTAATCAATCTTTTTCTTTCGTATTAAATAACGCGATAGATAATCGTTCACATCAAAGTGATCGTGTTCGAACGTTCGTAATTAATATTATTATTATTACTATTATTATTATTATTGTTATTATAATTTTTGTTCTTATTTTTTTTCTCTTCAAAAAAAAAAAAAAAGTTTTAAAACAGTTTTTGTTATTTCGAAGAACATTTTTTTTAACTTCACATTCCTCACATGTTTATACGTACGCTTTTATTAATCTCTTTCTCTCTTTTTCTCTCTAACTTTGTCTTCCTTTCATTATTTTTTCTTTTACTAAATGTAAAAGATATATCATTTTATTGATCGATGTGTCACTCATGACAAAGGTTGGTCATACGTAAAAAGAGAAAGAAGAAGAAGAAGGAGAATTTCAATTTAAGTCACGAATGCTACGACGGATGTCAACTTAATCGACGCTTTTAAGATGAAAAGCTCGTTTCTCTCTCTCTCTCTCTCTCTCTTTCTCTTTTACCTTCGCCGTTGAGGGAGCACTCGAGCCGTTCCGGAGTTGAGGTAGAAAGTTGCCGGTGAATTTTGAGAAATGGGTCAACGTCAGCTTGTACGTGCGAGGCATCGAGTCCTCAAAGACGAAATTAAAAAATGTTCTCTGCGAGCGATCAGAAAAGAGATACAGAATGAGGGGAAGAGAGGAATGAGAGGAATGAGAGAAAGAAAAAGAGAAAGAGAAAGAGAAAGAAAGAGAAAGAGAAAGAGAGAGAGAGAGAGAGAGAGAAGAAGAGAAGGAAGTAAAAAGAGTTAGAAAGAAATAATGAAGAAACTGAAAGGTTGGATTCGTGCTCGAGATTAACAGTTTTAAAGTGTAAACCGAGTCTAGCGAGGAGGCTTTTCTCATAAGCACACGACCGCCCGTCTTTTAGTCTATCTCTTATCTTTTCCTTCTTCTTTTCTTATCACGGAGTGTTACTAGCCGTCATTCGACAAGGTAGAGTGGTATGACGAGGAGGATAAGAAGTAGTAGAAAAAAAAGAAGCTCGTGTTGTTTCTTCTTCCTCTTTGATTTTCGTTGACTAACAGACGTCTTTTTTCTTTTTCTTTGTCTTGTTTTTTTTTTTTTTTTATTCTTTTTCACGTCTAATCCATCGTTTATTCGAACGTGTGTACACCATCTTGATAAACGTTCTCTCATTACAGCTGTTGCGTCGTATGTCGATCGAAAAGAGAAAGAGACAGAGAGAGAAAGAGAGAGAACACATTGACTTACTTACGAGTTTGTAAAAGGTGTACGAGTGAGATAGAGATAGAACGTAGGGGGTAGGAAGAAAGAGAGAAATGAGAAGTAAAGAAAGAAGTAAAGAAAGAAAGAAAGAAAGAAAGAAAGAAAGAAAGAAAGAAAGAAAGAAAGAAGGAAAAAACGAAAGAAAGTGGAAGGAAAGAACGAAGAAAAAGGAAACAAGTGGGTCAAGTTGCTTCGTCGGCTCTCACAAACTGGAGTCATTGTTACAGGAAAGGAGCGCCCAAAGCGAACGAAATAAGGGTCTTTAGAATTCTTTCTGCGCGAGAGCGCGGAGGAAAAAATTTAACTGGAACGCGCCGAGTGTACACGGACAACAACAGGAGGTAGGTGAGGAGGATCGACGGGTGTTAGAGGAGAAAATGTCCGCGCTGAAAATCTACGCAACTTGTGTCCTTTACTAACTCGAAGCACGTTATGAAACTAAAAAAATATTTCACGTATCCTAGAAAGCGGAAAGAAAAAGAGAGAGAGAGAGAGAGAGAGAGAGAGAGGGAGAGAGAAAGAGAGGAATTTTTTTTTTCAAACAACGTTAGAATAACAAAGAGTTATAAAATATCCGTTACGAGAACACTGCTAAGTTTAAAGGGTAAAATGTATGATTAATTTCCCTTCAATATTTCATTAAAATTATTACGCCTGGAAATAGGCAACGCTTCATACATTGTCGATAATGTTTGCCACTTTCGAAGTACCAACAGTAGGTAAGAAATTGTATTGTCAAATCACCGTCGGCTGGAACAAGAAGTTCAACGTTGTGTTGTACTACTTGCAGTAGTCAAACTTGACGTAGGTCAGATCTTTGTCTGACCAATTGAATATTTCACTACTAAGCGTCGTTCGTTCTCTCTGCTATATCCTCTTCGGTATAATATAAGTTCACGTTAGAATCTCGAGAATTAGAGATTCGTGCTACGTGAGAGTTGAGGCAGGAGAAAGAGGAGGAGATATTAAAGAGGGAGAGAGAGAGAGAGAGAGAGAGAAACATATCTCGTTTATTCATTTCTCAACATTGCTGCTGCTGCTGCTGTTGCCGTCGCTACTGCTAATTTCGTGCTTTCTTCGAGTTCAAAACAGCCATTGTCGAATTGGAATTCGTGAAATGACAGCGTACCGAGTTCAATTAGCCGTCGTGTACAGGTCGTCGGTACGCGGATAGTTCATTATCGATGGAAACAATAGTACGGCCGATCGATTCCGAATGGAGAACACTACGATCAGTTTCTGCTACCATCACCACCACCACCGTTACCACCAACTGTCTCACTGGTAATAGAAGTAGTAGTAGCAGTAGTTTTAGCAGTAGTAGTAGCAGTAACACGCATCGTGGCGCGACGAACACACGCAATTCCGTATCGACTTCCGCCGTTTCCGGCACGCGGAAGACAATGGTGACGATATAAATATGCCAGCACGTTTGCTCTTTCCTTCGATTGTTATAGTTCGGCCGACATCGTTTCGAAATTCTATTTGGTTCTTAATAAGAGTCTAGACACATTGCTCGAGATAAAGAGAGAGAGAGAGAGAGAGAGAGAGATAAAGACAGTTTTACATAGATTTTCACAATGGAATAAAATATTTAGCATATCTACCTAGAGAGACGTAACTTTTCGAACTTTTCAACGCTACTGATAATTATATTCACCTTCTCTATCTTCTAACGCTTTGATTCGGTGAAACATAAGGGCGAAGCGATAGAATGGTAGAACACGTGTGCGTGTGTTCTCATGGAACAAAGGTCGAGCGATAAAAATAGGAAAGAGGATATGGAGATATGGCAGGCAAAGGGAGACAGAAAAAATGAAAGAGAAAGAGAAAGAGACAACGTATGTAGGCGTCATCACCGATCAAACGACAACGGAATCGTACTTCTTTATCAACCGGGCTGCCTTTTACAAGGCAAAATATTATTCCTCGCTCTATAGTACGGAATATCACCCCTGACGTTTCCATTTTTTTTTCCTTTCTCTCTTCATCTTTTCTTTCTTCTCTCTCTTTCTCTCTCTTTCTCTTGCCCGCGAGGGCTGTTGTAGGGCGTGGCGTTACGAGTCGACGACGACGACGACGACGACGACGACGACGACGAAGAGGACGAGGACGAGGACGACGAAGAGGACGAGGACGAGGACGAGGACGAGGACGAGGACGAGAACGAGGACGAGGACGACGAGCTGTAGCCCGCTATTACGTCACTTTTTCAGTCGACGTTTGCCAGTGAAACGAGCATTTTTCACACGACACCACGTTAACCACTCACCAACACTGGCGAACACCTCTCTTCGCCATGCCGTCGGACTCGACGTGCTAAATCTCGAGCGACGCGACGCCATCGAGCTTTGGGGGTTGGGGAGAACGCACGGACAGACAGACAGACCGACGGATGGACGGATGGACGAACGAACGGATGGATGGATGGATGGATGGATGGATGGATGGATGGATGGATGGATGGACGGACGGACTTTGGACGGATGGAGGTTGACTGAGCGAAGAGAAAGAGAGAAGAAAAAACAAATAACAAAAGAAAAAGAAATAAAGAAATTAAGAAAATTTCTTCCAAGAAAATTAATGGTGGATCCTTTTTCTTTTTTTATTTTATGTTTTTTTATTCTTTTCTCTCTCTCTCTCTTTCTTTTTCTTTTTTTTTTTTATTGTACTATCACTAATAACTAGCGTCCCCTCTCGCCTTACTCCTCCTTTCTTTTAATCTTCCAGATATTTAACCATAATAGATAAGAGTGAATACGACGAAAGATCTCAGTGGCAGAGAACAATCATCCCTTTCGTTAAAATATCTTCAGATAAATCGTCGATTGATCCTGTCGTTAATTCCATTCGAAAATGTCATCCCTAGTTTTTTGATCCTTGTCGAGGGGTTGCAAAAAAGAAGGAATGAAATAATCGAACGGATAATAATACGATGATGTCGGGAGAGGAAGAGGAGGGCGGTTACGGTAAGATCGATAAATGCTTCTCTAAACGTTAAGTGGATACGTCCATGACGTTATTTAGTATCGTTTAACTCGTAATATCAACGTTTTAATGCTCTTTCGAGACTGATCAGAGGATGAGTGATAGAGAGACGGAGAGAGAGAGCGAGAGAAAGAAAAAGAGAAAAAGAGCATTCTATTTTTAACAAAAATTAACGTTGATGAAAACGATTGATCCCAGATTTCTGCTTTTACAATTACTCAAATTATAATTAGGGTAACTTGGGGATGTTAATTAAATAAAAGCTGCTTTCGTTTATCGATTATCGCAATATTAAACGAGATTTAAATAAATAATGATATAAATGTGATTAAAATATTATAGTTTTAACTTTAACTCACTCTCATTCATTCTCTCTCTCTCTCTCTCTCTCTCTTTTTTTCTATATCTCTCTATACTACATATTATGTAACTTTGCAAAATTAATTATCAGATCGTATCCGAGAGTTAATATTTGCTATACATATATATTATATATTTTGTATAAGTATACACATATACTCATACACATTTTAATATAACATTATATTCATTAATAATACAATTATGTAACGAACATTGTACACTTTTATAAAAAAAATCTTTTCCCTTTTAAACACGGACACAACGTGATAATTAAACTATTAATACACACACACACGCGCGCACGCGCATATAAATATATACGTTACTATATTAATCGATCACCGATCGGACATACGTTAATACGCAAATACAACTCTTTTATGAATATCTTCTCTCTACTTAAATGATACTAGAAAAAAAAAAAGAAAAAAAAGAAAAAAAAAAGAAGAAGGAAAAATGAGAGAAAAACGAAAAAGAAAAGAAGAGAGAAAGACAGATAAGTTCATGAGCCCGCACGTGCACTTACTTTCGAGGGAGCACACCCATCTTTGTCCTTAATGCAACGATGCATTAAGTCGCGTTAACGTATTCACGAAGCGGCCACTGATTAAGTGGCGCCATTAGCGCGCGGTACTTGAACAACGAACATAATCATTAGTAACAGAAGCAGTTTCCGGTACTCCTGGCTAATAACCGCTCGGCACGCGATCGTAATTATTATTTGCGGTTTCCGGAAAAGGGGGTTCTTCTCTCTTTCTCTCTCTCTCTTTCTCTCTAACTTTCTCTCTCTCTCTCTCTCTCTCTCTCTCTCTTCTATAACCTTTTCGTACATTGATTCGACTATCAATAACGTGAACGATGAAAATCATCGTCGAAGAGACGGAAGGCAAATGTAGATAAACGTAGAGAAGGAAGGGCAGGTGGGAAGGGTTTAAGGTGACAAGGAAGAAAAGGAGAGAGAATGACGATCCCCTTTTGTTTTCGAGATAACATTATAGTAACTATAGTGCTTTTGCCGTTAGAAACGACTACTTGTTTCCTACTCAAAAGCCTTTCTTGCCTTTCACCTCTTTCACCCTCCGTACTATCGTATCACCCCCGCCAACTCCACCCTCTTTACCACCCCTTCCGTTATTACAGAGCGCGTTTGCAATTTTCTCCCTCATCGCGTGTTACCTATTCTCTTCTTCCGTCGAGATCGATAGTTTAACTGCAAAATTTTGTCTATTCGTTCGTGTCTGTACTTAACACACACACACACACACACACACACACACACACACACACACACACACACACACACACACACACACACACACACACACACACACACACACACACACACACACACACATGTACGCACATATGTATATATATATATATATATTTTCAATCATTATGGTAACATGCTCACATGTTATTGTAGTCTCGCGTGTGTCTTGGAACTTATCGTTTACGATCGTTAGTAATAATTATGCTCGATATTTTCAAAGTGTTTAAAGGAGTGGGCTAGGATATGCTAGTAAGGGGTAGCCCAGTCTTCTAATATTTCGGTATATTTTCGTATTATAATCGTTATATTTCGTTAATGAATTCAAATGATATTTAGATATAACAGTTATATATTATACTTGCGAAAATATGCGAAAGATTAAACATGAGAAAAATTTTATACGAATAGACACTTGTCGGACAAAATGTATTCGGGTAATATTTAAGGTCTATTACTATCTACTATTATTTCTTGTTTTCTTTTTTATTTTTTTCTGGACAATTGCTTTTTCCAAATTACAAAATTGCATAGTCAGAAATTCTTTGGATGATCCTGTATTTATCGAAAAATATTGTTCTTTCCTTGTTTTACTTCTTTTTTTTTTTTTTTTTTTTTTTTTTTTAAATAGGATACATATGCATATTTTGCAAGAAAAGTACGATAATGAATGATAATTCATAATAACACGCGTTAAATATACATAGATACACGAATAAATTGACGATAAATTTAAATATCATATTATGCAAATATTTTTTAATCATTCCTTTTTTATTTTCTCCTTTTTGTTGTTTCTTTTCCTTTTCCTTTTGTCTTTTTTTTTTGTTTACTTCCTCTTTTTTTTTTTTCTTTTTCACTACCTTACGTTAAACCAGCGGTCGGTTTACACACAAGAAAAAGCCGATGTAATAGAGAGGATTTTAGGGCCTTTTATCTATCGTCGCGTCGACTCGCTATCAGAGGCGACCACTAAACTGTCGATAACGAATCCTTTTAACGTGAACATTATGGTGTAAACGGCACGGCATTGTTTCGAACGAAATCATTCTTGATTATCTCGGCCATTAATATTCACGTCGACGGGCTTCATTAATATCCAGCGACCTTCTTTCCTGTCGCTTAAGAGGAAACGAACGCTTCTGGTCCCGATTCGGTCACGATTATACACTACCCATTTTTTATCCCTTCTCTTTTCCTCTATACACCCCTATACAAAAGATATATATATATATATATATATATATATATATATATATATGTGTAGAGACTTTCCTATTTAAATCGATCCGTAGAATCACTCAATACGATTATAAAAAAAATAATTTATTATCGCTAACAATTTTCTTTCTGAAAAAAATAAATGTCGATTTTTATCGAAAAATTTGATTCGCACATAATTTGGTACTAATTTTTTCATACCAACCAAAAAGTTGCTCAAAACTGTATTTTCATAGGTCATCTCGAAAAATATCAACTTTTTTCTGATCTAACAAAACATTATTCTCACCCGATATAAATTCCATATAAACAAACACATTCGTATGTGGAAAAAACAACCAATATGTAGAAAACAAACTACTAAACGTTTACGCAACGACAAGCATACTTTTACGAGAAAATTGGATTTTATTCCCTATATACGTATATATATGTATACACACTTGTATGTATATATATATATATTTGTATATGTATATGGAACGACATCCAATTTTATATACAAACATACACACGCATATATGTACGTACACATTACACTTCTACATTTTTTTATTACTTTTATTAACGTATCCTCAAATTTTCCAATTTTCCAAAAACCTTAACTATTGTCTCTGCAAAATAATCGCGTCGATTTAAAGCAGATTCTGTCAATTGATAAGAAAGAAAAAACGAACAATAACGTAGCTTTGATAAAACGATATTGGCTTGTAATAATCAAGAGGATATAATCGAGTTTCGGATTGATTCGCGTGTCGAAATCTTGCATCGACAGAGAAAAAGATACATACACATACACAGAAAAAGAGAGAGAGAGAGAGAGAGAGAGAGAGAGAGAGAGAGAGAGAGAGAGAGAGAGAGAGAGAGAGAGAGAAGATAATGTTTCTAGTACTTTAACAATGATCGATGAACAAGAGTAGATATTCATTCATTCCGCATCGAAATTCGTTTCGTATTCGAGTCGATGTGTTTGTCCATGGAAACTTGCGATATCAATTGGAGCGTGCATTTTCGGTGAAGAGTAGTAGAAAGAGGAAGAGAGTTGGAGGAGGTGGAAGTGGTGGAGGTGGAAGAGGAGGATGTGGATGGAGATAGAGGTGGGATGATCCTGGGGGTTGGAGGATGGGGGATGGCTTTGAAAAATCGATGAAAACGTCGCTCAGGGGAATACGCAGAGATAGTTTCTCGATAGGAAAGTAAATTCGCTGTTGGTCCGACATTACCGATTCGTGTCACACGTGGTTTCCTCTTGGCATCTTAGACGATCCGTCTTTATTATCGGTAGCATGGAAAATTTGGGCTGAAGGAGGTGAAGGAGGAGGAGGAAGAGGAGAAGGAGGAAAAAGAGGAGATTGGAAAGGTGGGAGTTAATTTTTTTTCCTTTTTTTTCTATTTTTTTTTCTTTCTTTCTTTCTTTCTTTCTTTCTTTCTTTCTATCTTTTTTCTTTCCCCATGAATAAACTTAGTAGCTACATCTCAGGATTTGATTCGATTCAAATTCTCTTATAGAAAAGTACGGGATATGAGGATGTCTATCTCGGATTCTTTCCTTCCTTTCTACCTTTCTTCTTTCTTTCATTCTTACTTTCGAGAGATCGAACGAACGAATCGGTGAACGCGACACGATCGATTTTATCGCATCGGTTCGTCTTTTTCTTCTTCTTATTCGAGCTTCTCGAAAATTGATTATTTTAGGCTGAACATGGAAACGTAAGAAATGTAACAGTGGAATACAGGACACGTAGAGCGAAGAGTTATGATACGTCCGTCTTGGGAATAAAGCTCTCTCTCTCTCTCTCTCTCTCTCTCTCTCTTCTTCCTCTTTTTCGTATTTGTTAAAGAAACGTATGTAGGTATCTCTTATTCGTAAATGTTTCCTTCACTATCGTTCTCATATAACGAGTGGAGTTCGAGTAAACGACATTTATCCTCCATTTTCGTAAAACTATCTTCAATAGAGGAGCGAGGGTGGGCCGAGGTCTATCATACTTCCGTTACTACTATATTACATGGATATGAAAAATTCGACGATAAAATGATGTTTGTGCGAGATCGGAATTTATCTTTATTGTATTTTTCTTTTCTCTCCCTTTCTCTATTTTTCTCGGACCAAAGTCAAACGTATCGTAAATCATTCTTATTTGTTTGGAACATTTGAAAAAAGAGAAATAGGAAGGAAGAAAAACGAAAGAATAGATATATTTAAAAGAAAAAGAAAGAAAAAACATTCGATCGATTCTACGCTCGCTTTTATTCGAAAAATAAATTAGGAGAGAGCATTTCTTCGAGAAATTCTCGGTCATCCATTTTTCTTTCTTTCTTTCTTTCTTTTTTCTTTTGAAAAGTCTCAAAAATTGTCACGCTAGCTCATTAAATCGTTACGCGTTATTATAAAGCTAGGAGATTAAAAAAGTTTTCATAGCGTTCGTCTTTGAAACGTACAAATCTATCGAATAATCCGAATAACAACAAGTAGCGTGTTACGATTTTGGAGATATATTCGTACGTTACGTACAAATGCGTACAGATATATTCGGAAGCGTTTTATGGCAAATAGAAACGTATGTACATTTACAAGTACATCATTAGCAAGGGCGTTGGCGAAACTTTGACGTAAAGTAGATACGCGTATATTGCGGTTGAGTAATTAATATGTTTTAAAATGCGAACGAACGTGAAATGTCTCTCTCTCTCTCTCTCACACACACACACACTCATTCTCTTTCTGATGGATCCTTAAATATAAAAAAAAAAAAGAAGAAAAAACAAAAACAGAAAAAAGAAAGAAAAATACAGAAAGAAAAAGAAAGTAAATGAAAAGGAACGCACGTAGATCCGTAAAAATACATTTGAAAAAAGATATTCGTGTTAATGAGTTTTTCCCTTTCACGAGATTTGTCAAACTAAAGTGGGAAACGTTCGTTAGTCGAGTACCGTGAATTTTCAAACGAAGCGACTGGATTCGAGTGGCTGACTGAAATGGGGGATGAACTATTTGGATTTAGATCGTTTTATGTATACACGTTTGGTAGATAAATACACGCGATAAAACGATATCAGATCGCACTTGTTTCGATTTATTTTTATATAAAAGAAGAGAGAAGAATAATGCTTTATATTTAATCGCAACGAATCTAACAACACGGTGGTACGTTGATCTATTTTCTTTCTTTCTACTTTTTCTGCTTTTTTTCTTTTTTCCTTTTTTTCCCCTTGTATTCTTTTTTCTCTCTTTTGCAACACATTCTTTTTCTCGTGCTGTTTCTATTCATTACCGATCGAGTTTTAGCATCTTATTAACCTATTCCTTTACTCCAGCTTACGATAACGAATCTACGAGACTTTCGTTAGTGTACTTACGAATTCGAATACGATGAGGTATATTAAAGAAAGAAGAAAAAAAAAAAAAAAAACAAGAAAAAAGAAATATAAAAACTTTATATAATCGGCAGGTAAACGATTAATACAAAATTGATAATCGATCGTATAATTTATTTATTAGCAATTTTTACGACGATAGAGGATATTTCGTTCCGATGTCGGCCATATTGTAGAAGAGCAACAACGTCTAAACGACGCGGAAGAGTGGACGAGAAAGAGGATGATAGAAGGAGGAGTTTGACGGAGAGAGGAAGAGTAAGAGGGAATTGGTAAGGTCTTTCGCAACGTTAACGTTCGAGGCGATTGACCTGCGTGACCTGACCCAGGTCCTCCTCCTCCTCCTCCTCCTCCTTCTCCTCCTCTTCTACCCCTACTCCTACTCCTACTCCGACGGTTCGCATAAAATCGGACGACTTCGTGAGTATTCGTGCGACCTCGGTTATTCTCGGCTACCTATCCGCAGGGAGTCGCTACGCGACCGCCGCTCGATATTCGTTCGTCCATCGGTACTCTCGTCAGTATGCAACCGAGATTCGACGGGGGAGTTTCGGATGCTCCTCCATATACCTCTTCTATCACCCTATTCTCTTTCTTTTCTCTATAAAACGGGAAAGAGAAAGAATAAAAAAAAAAAGAGACCAAAAACCACTACCGTCACGTAAACACGTTAACGACTCCCGTCGAATCGAACCGATGAATCAAGCTGCAAACGATCGATTATATTTTCCTCTTCCTGTTTTGTTTACCAGAGCGCGCTTTAAAAAAACAAAAAGAAAATAAATAAAAAAAAATAAAAAAAAAAAAAAAAAGAAAGAAACAAGGGAAAAAAAGCAACGATTCTCGATGATCGTTCAGTAAGCATCCCTCACACCATTTTCGATCAACCACAGATTTCATCCTCGTTCCTTCTTTTTTTTTTCTTTTTTTTTTTTTCTTCATTAAAACGCCGAACTTCATCACTCTTCCATCCCTTCCTCGCCGTTCGTATTAATTCGAATCGCCTTTATTAGCGGCGAAACGCGTCGAGACTTTCCTTCGTATTTAGTGGTATACCAGATGGCTCTATCTCTCTTACTCTCTCGAAATGGGGTCAAACAAAGATGAAAGTTTTGAAATTATGTGAGGGATGAAAGAGAAAGAGAACGAGGGATGAAGGGATGAGCCATTTTCAACCGTACGCCATCTCTTCTTCCTTAATATATCGGAAATTTGACAATGAAAAAGAAAGAAAGAAAAAAGAAAAAGAAAAGAAGGAAAAAAGAAGAAAGAATTAGGAACAAGGAACACATCCCATACAGAGATCCCCATTTTAATTATTGCAAATAACCATGGATGTCAGGTTGGCACTTACACGTAGTAACGATGGATGACCGAGATAATACGATTTGTTCTTGACAAAGAACTCGTTACTACCGGACACGTCGAATTTGTCCAAATTCTACAAGGAATATCATTAAACATATCCACAGCAACCTTTCCAGTTCTCCTTCTAACAACCCTCTTTGAATTAATATATAAACATCGTCCTACCATTTACATGGTATTAAAGTATAATCCCCTTTGTGTCCAGAAGTTTCCTATTTCTCTTCATGCAGAAGAGCACCTTGTTTTGTTCGCTTAATTTCTCGTTCTCTCTCTCTCTCTCTCTCTCTCTCTCTCTCTCTCTCTGTCTATTTTTTCTTTTTTTTCTTTTCTCTTTCAGTCTCTTTATTTTTTTTTTGTTTCTCTTTCTCCACCTCCCCTTCTCTTTCTCGTTTTGTCTCTTACGATCCAATTTTATAGCTTCCCGTATATTCATAGTTTATAACCTGAGCCCGATGTCCTTTTTTTTTTTGTTTTGTTCAACAATTTTTTATTTCCCTATAGCGACCCGTTTGTCTCTCGTTGCTTTTTCTTTTTCTTTTTATTTCTTTTTATTTCTTTTTTTTTCTCTTTCTTTTCGAAAAATAATTTCCCACAGCTGTTTCGAGCTGACCCGTCTCTGATTCGTGACAAATTTTTGCTTTTTTTTCTTCCTCCCTTTTTTTTTCTCTTTTTACGGCTTTGTCGTAGATCTCATTTCGTTTGTCGTCCCATAAACAACGATGTTATTAGATAATGAAAATGAAAATGAAAATAATAATAATAATAATAATAATAATAATAATAATAATAATAATAATAATAATAATAATAACAATAATAATAATAATAATAATAACAACAACAACAACAATAGTAAAAAGGTTTTATATTACAAATACCCTTTTCACTGTCTCCCTCTTTTTTGAACGAATAAAACTCATCTCGTTATTAGGTTTTAGCATAATTCCTGTCGTATTTCTTGAGTTCATGTCAAAATTTTTTTTTCTGCATAGAAAAGAGGAACATGTATTATTCCTTTCTATTGTTTTTTCCTTCCTTTTTTTTTTTATGCGTTTGTAATTGATGAGGTAGATGCAGACAAGTCGTGCAGATAATATTAACGGATAATATGTTGTTAGTGAAGAAACAAAAAAAGAAATGAAAAAAAAAGAGAAAGAGAAAAAATAATAATGATGATGACAACAAAACAAATAAAATCTTTTGGAAATTTTTTTCCTCCATCCCTTTTCTATTCTCCTTCAAAAAAAGTTTTACTTAAACATACGAAAGAAAATTTTTTTTTAACAATTTAATAATTGTCCCGTTACGATATTAACAGGTGATTTCACGTCGTCGATGAAGATAACGTAAAAAATTGTGCATTTGCAGTTGCTTTAAGAGTCACCCGGTAGTCATTTCCGATAATGCATCTAGAGAGAGAGAGAGAGAAAGAGAGAGAGAAAACGGGGAATCAGAGGATAGCGTGTCTCGTGGGACGATTTCGCGATGCACATCGACCGCAAATTGTTTTTAGATTACACGCCACCGCGAGTTTTATAGACCCCGAATTCCCGGTGAGTTAAAATCGACGACGAGGGATGAAAATTATCTCGCTCCTTCCTCCACATCGTTTATCGTGTCAATTTTCGACCTTCGTATTGTCTTCATTTTGTGTGTGTGTGTGTGTGTGTGTGTGTGTGTAATTTTTTTGCATACGAAACAAGGTGATCCTACATAGTTTTTATTATAAATTAAAAATTTTCAGAAACATCGTGACACAAATTTTGTATAAGCAATCCTTATAACTTTACGATTTAACGTTATAAATAAAAATGATAAAATTTACTTTCGCATAAATATAGAAAAATGTAGAGAAACAAATTAGGCTTTAATCAAATAATTATAAGCTATATGTATATAAATGATATAACAAAACTGATATCGATTGCATTTACGTGAAATTTTTTCGAACGTTCCCAACCACGAAATTAATAATAAAATATTTTAGAAAAATGATAAAGATCCAACGAAAAATTGAGAGCAAGCTTTTCTTAAGCGTTAAAAACCACCATCGACCATCGGACGATATTAATTCTCGATTATGCTCATCTCGCGTGTGTTAGCCGTGCTTTTCTATGAAAATACGCCGTTAGAGGAATGTTCGTTAGAGAGCCTAACAAAGAGAAATTCCGCGGGAGAAAGAATTCGAGGTGGAAACCCAGCAGTTCCAGCTGTCGTTGGACTAGAAAAGAAAGAGAAAAAGAGAGAGAGATAAAGAGAGAGAGAGAGAGAGAGAGAGAGAGAG
>NC_057685.1:3374842-3384842 GCF_014466175.1 Vespula pensylvanica | reverse complement strand
TAACTAGACAAAGGGCGGGGAAAAACTTGATGTGGACAGGACTAACACTAAAGAGGGCGGGGAAAAACTTGATGTGGACAGGACTAACATTGAAAAGGGCGGGGTTGACTGAAAAGAGGAGGGGTTAAGTATATATAAGGCGGAGCTAACTTGGCAGGGGGCGGAGCTATTTTGTAAGGATAAGACTAACTTTATAGAGACATAGTCAACTTTGTACGAAGGTGGGATCAACGTTGTAAGGAAGACTAGCCAGATAAGATCCGGAACTAACCAGACAGGAGGCGGGACTAACTAGAGAGGGGGTTGGACTAACTTTGAAGGGGGCGGGACAAACTTCGGAGGGGCGTGGCTTCCATGCGTTCGACGACACGCCGGACTAGAAGCATTGATATGGTTAATAGTAAGTTCATGCAACATATTTTTGCAATTATGCAATTATTGCATTTTTGCATTTTGCTTATTATTGCAATTAAGCAAAAAACAAAATCTTTTTATCTAATTGATCGTTTATTTTTACTAAACAATGAGATATCAAGTTTATTTTTTATCTACGAGCACAATAGATTTAAAGATTCATAGTAAAGCATGTAAAACGATGTTTTCTCGAAATGAATATGATTTATTTCGTGAATGAACATTACCTTTCCTTTAGATTGTACGAGGTTTTAACGAAATTCGAAAATTTCGATTTTGACGAAAGAATAAGATAGAAAAAAGAAAAATGAGGGAGAAAGAGAGAAAGAGAGAGAGAGAGAGAGAGAGAGAGAGAGAGAGAGAGAAATATTGGGCTGATGTAACGTTAAAAGAATTTGTCTTGCAATTTGGAAAATACAATCTCGTAGGACAGAGAGAATGAAGAGAGGGAGGGAGAAGAGGCAAGCCCGATAAAATTGCAATTAATCATCGTGAAGTTACGGCCGTTTTTCCATTAATTAACCGATTTCGTGGTGGCACCGAACGCGTAAATCCCACCTCCTACTTCTTCCAACTATTCGTTCTCGTGTTCTATCTCTCTATTTTATTTTTGACAGAATTAGATTTGCACAAGAGAGAAAGAGAGAGACAGTGACAGAGAGAGAGAAAGATAGAAAGAGAGAAAAAAAGGAAGAAAGAGGAAAATACAAAGATAGATAGATTTTTCAAAACGATTTCAAGAAAAATTACTACCATTATAGGATGTATGTATCACACGAATAAATAATAAAAAATATAAAAAAGTAACAAAAAAAATACGAAATTTATTTCCCCAAATTAATGCTTTTGTAATACTTTTCGTTAGAAATGATATAGAATGTCTCCTATTGTCATGAAAGAAAGAAAAAAGAAATTAACGATAACAACTTGACTGTACAAAATAAAATTATAATAATTAACGGTAATTAAATATCCAAGAAATTGTCGGGGTCGTTCGATTCGAATGTATTTTCGTGAAACGAGGAATAAAAGGAAGAGGAAAAAAAGAAAAGAAAAAAAAAGGAAAAAAAAAAGGAAAAAAGAAGAAAAAAATTATGAAGAAAAAGAAGAAGAACAAGAGCAAGAAAAAAGTATGGAAAAGAAAGAGAGAGATAAGGGTGCGAAAGGGAATGGTATACAAGCCCTCCCTCCCTTCTCTCTTTCTCTCCCTCTCTCTCTCTTTCTAACGAAAACACGCGAACGTACGTCGCGAGCTTGAAGGATCACAAGCGGAAGTCGAAGTACTGCTTCCTCGTAAGTCTGCCTATCAAGCTGTTCTTCCAGTTCTGGATAACGACGACTCGAGGAGATATTCCATCGGCCTATAAATCGAGGAGAACGAGAAGTCAGCTCTTAAAACCCGGTTATCTAGATATCCGACTATCCGTTTTATCTATCCACTTCACCCCCACCCTCTTTTCTCTCCCTCTCTTTCTTACTCTCTTTTTCCTTTTCTCTCTCTTCTCCCTTTTCTCTTTTCTCTATACAACATTCAACCATCTCATCAGTGAAATTTTGCTAATTGGATTGATAGAACATGGAAGGAGTCGTGATCGGCGTTTAGGGGGTAGTTTGGACAGATGAGGAGAAAGAAGTGGAAAGAGACGAGCTAGTTTACACGTATCACAAAGTGTATGAAGTTCGTTGATTATGTATGATATTATCCATCCTAAACGGTGTGTCTCTTAGGGTTTTTCTACTTATCTATTTTCTTTTTCTCACCGGAAAACTTTGTTCCCCGTAATGAAAAATAAAAAGGGGGAGAAAGCAAGCAAGGGAAGGAAGCAAGAAAGGAAAAAGAAAAAAAAATAAATTATGTAACAGCGCGTAGAAGAAGCGCGTTTATATAAAAAGTTATAAGCGGTTCAATTTTTTATTGCCGAGCCCTTTACCCCCCCGCCCTTGTCTGCCGCCAGCTATATTACGAAGTTTTTGTAAGTATTGAATCTATGGACTCTTTTTTCTTTCTTTATTTTTTTCTTTCTTTCTTTCTTTCTTTTTTCCTTTATTTATTTATTTATTTATTTATTTATTTATTTATTTATTTATCTCGTATATATCTTTCATGTGTTTTGTGTCGTTATATATATAAATATTTTTTTTTTCTTAATAAACCCTTCGAACACGATCTATGTTACGTATACACGTACGTACATATCTGAGACTATTTTCTTTATTTCCCTCTTTTTTTTTTTTTTTTTGTAAAGAAATATATTGTTTTCAAGTAAAAACTTTGTTTTTTATTTTTCTTATCACTTTCCTCGTATTATATTTTTCAAGAAAGAATCCAATCGTTTAAAGAGATCACATTGATTTCGAATAAGTTTCAATATCATAAGTCTTTGTTATCCTTACGAGATTCACATGTTATAATCGATATCCGTTTACGTTATATTCGATTTCGATTATATCATGGACGAGGATCGAATTAAAAAAGGATCGTAACGAACGTTGTCGAACGTTGTCGAACACGATCGTTGAGTTTCGTGCGACAATAAGGTATGACGTTCTCGATTTGCTAGGCAGACAGGGTCATTGAACCTCGGTGGCTTTAGCATCAGCCAATGTTATACTCTCTCTCTCTCTCTCTCTCTCTCTCTCTCTCTCTCTCTCTCTCTCTCTCTCTCTCTCTCTGCATAAATGGCGACTGGTGAAACCGTATATTTGTTTCCTAGCGAGCTTCACTTTGATTGAGAATAGAATGACTCGATAGGAGCATCAATTTGAATTAACCATATATACACACACATATATATATATATATATATATATATATATGATATGATATGTGTGTATATATATGATATGTATATCATAGGGTGTGCCAAAAGTTCCTAAATCATGACTAAATCAAAACTGAATTACTATCCATTCCGAGACCACTTTAATCCTTCAATTAGGCTAGTTTAACAAACTAGATTCGTAGTTTTGTAATTTGAAAGAGAGAAAAAGATTAGGTTTCAAGAGAATAATTGATTTTTGAAATCATCTTGTAACTTTTGGCCCACCTTGTATATACTTATATATATGTATGTATATACGGATAGTGATACTTAATCGTTATATTCCAGAGTAATCGAAACCTCCTATACTATCAAACTACTGTTACAATTATTCGTTGGACCAAGCCAAAAAATGTATCCATTCGATATTGGCTCTAGTATTCTCTAATATACAGGTGTAGGGTAGCATCGTTCGCCCGGAATCAATCGTGCTTCGAGAAATACTCGTATTTCCATGCATGCAAGAAACGGGCCCGGTCGTTGCACCGATATCACGAAGTTATCGCGTTTCCTCGAGCACGAACGAAAGCTTTTCCTATAAACGAGTCGAGAATCGATTTATCATGCTATCAATGTACATACTACGTGTGTTCCTGTAAATATATATATATATATTTCTTTAACGTAAATTATAGAGAAATGTATGTAAACGTAGATGAAATTTTACGTTTAAATTAAAATTTATCCCATGTAAGTGTAAATGATTATTTATTACGTTACGATAGAGGTCAAATGATTCGAGAGTTGCATTACATATATATATATATATATATATATATATATATATATGTGTATGTATAATATACAAAATTGCATCATGTATTATTGTTATTATTATTTATTTATTTATTTATTTATTTTCGCAACGAGGCCAATTTTACAATATAATCAAGAAACATCAATTATTCCATTCGATTAATAATAAAATAATAATTCGTTTCTTTCTTGTTCCATTTAATATTTTTTTTTTTTTTTTGTATCAACGACATTCTTTTCAATAAATCGTTTATCCATCATTACGTATTTACGAACATTACTTATTCCATAATCGATCGATTAAAAAACGAAATTATATTCGGTCGCATATTATATTCGATCGTAACTTCAAGTTTATCTATCCCCTTATCAAAAATCCTTCTGCACGGTGTCTTCTGTTCGGTAGTCGATAAAAATGCAATTGAACGAAATCAATTGATTCCTTTAAACGCACACAGACCAACGATCTTTTCCCTTTTATTATGTCATAAAATCGGATGACTATCGGATTTGGTAAGTCAAAAGCATCCACCAACAGCTATTCCGTTAATCCAACAGTTTTGTCGCTAAATTTCAGGCTGTTATAAAGAGCTTAAACCATATCGGCGATCTATCTTGCCTATCGACGGCGCCACGGGCTTTCTTTTTTTTTTTTTTTATCTTTTTTTTTTCCTTTTCTTTGCCTCTCTGTTTCCCTCGGCTTACCTTCCGGCCCCGACTTTTACTTCCCTCTCTTTTCTCTCTCTCTCTTTCCCTCTCTGTCTTTCCTTTTTTCTTTTACTTTATCCTACAGTACAAGCTACTGGAAGAAGAACAAGAGAAAGAGAGAAACAGAGAGAGAATATTGGACCGGCAACGATGATAAAACCATCGTAGCCGAAGCAAATCTTCTCAAGCTAACCACTACCGGATTATACATTCATCGATTTATTCTGTAAAACGTGAATAAAGAGAACCGGTTAGTTAATCACCCTTACGAAATCACGATAATCAGTTTTCATTACTTCGCGTCACGTATTCGACGAACACATCGCGAATTACATTCTGGAAATTAATACGATTCTCGTTCTCTAATATTTTTCTATTTTATTTTCTTTTCTCTTGTTTTTTTTTCCTTTCTCTTTCTTTCTTTCTTTCTTTCTTTCTTTCTTTCTTTGTCTTTCTCTTTCTTTTTTTTTTGATTTCCCTGTTTTTCATCGGTTTTTCATTTTATCGAATATTTTTCTAATTGCTTTATTACTTTCATCGTTTTTCTATTTTTTAATTCAATAAATCAGAATTACTCTTGATCATATTAATTGTTATTTTCTGGTTTGTTTTATTTAACACTCGACGTAAAAATTAATTATTAGAATGTATCGATGCAAACTAATCATTGAAAATTTATATAATTCCTTTCTCATGTTTTTCTATCTTACTTTATTTCTTTTCTTATTTTTTCATCATTCTTTTTAATATTATTCGAATTATTAAATTAATATGATATTCCTTTGTCAAATTCTCTTTCGAAAATTCCAATAAATCTGAATGAATAAAATCGCTAAATCGCATTACAGTATCATTTGATTTTTATTTGTCCAGACAATTAATTATTAGCTAATATCAAAAGGTTAAGCGTTATATCAAACAATCCTCGTTTCTTTTTTCCTTGTTGGAGCCACGAACAAGAAGATTGAATTAGAGGAGATGAGGTTTAACTCGATCACGTTCGCGTCGATTAGTCGCTCGAAGAACAGTAGCAAAAAATTTCAATTACTGAAGTCAGTAAATCATATTACCGTAAAAACATCATTTTTATTTCTCGATATATACATTAATGGCACATATCCAATATGATTAAAACTTTATATTAAATAATCTTCTTTTTCTGGTTTTGTTCGAAACTTGATAAAAAACAAAGCAAAAAAAAAAAAAAAAAAGAAAGCAAAGAAAGAAAAAAAGGAAGACAAAAAATTGTATCAAAGGAAACTTAAATGACAACTCTATCCGACTCGCTAGCGTCGATTCGTCGCTCGTGAATGTAATGAATTTTCATCTGATAGGTTAAAGCCAAATGGGACGTAATCGTAATTAGTTCTGACGTCGTCGTTTAGAACGCGTATAAGCAACGTCGACGCGTATTTTACGCAAACTACATGTAAACGAGTGTGAAATCGGGAGGAAGAGAATATACGTGTATGTGTTTGTGTGTGTACGAGAAGGAGATAGATAGATAGATATAGATAGATAGATAGATAGATAGATAGATAGATAGATAGATAGAGAGAGAGAGAGAGAGAGAGAGAGAGAGAGAGAGAGAGAGAAAAGTAAAGGGTTGATAACTACCGGTGGTTCCGTCTGGTCTCGTCGATCGATATCCCCTAGAACGATTATTAATTACAGCTTTTGCTAATGGATTAATAAAATCTAATCGTCCGTAACAGATCCCGAGGAATTACTGAAATGTCATTAAAAGGTCATATATACGATCTGAATTGAAAATGACTGTTCCTATTATAAAAACGAAAATAAGTATAACCTTATTAACTTGATTGATCGTCTTAATCTCGATCATATGATTATCGATAATATCCTTTTGAAATAGAAATATCCTACAAATTTTAGATTGAATAATATTCATTCGCGAAACGACGATCGTTTCTCTCGATCATTTTCAAAGACTTGTCTTCCTTGGGATTAAAGTGAGAAACGTCGTAATAGAACGGTCGCTGAAATCGTGATGGGAGGAGGATGAGGATGAGAATGAGGATGAGGATGAGGATGAGAATGAGGAGGATGAGGAGGGGGAGGACATTGATTTTCAGGATGTAGAAGAGAGATGGGATGGTGAGGGAGAATGCGCCTTTCTATCTATCTATATTACAACGAGCAAAAGCAAAGTATCCTTAACCCCTGGCATGAGGATAGAAAAGGGGTTGGGAGGGAAGGTGGGAGGTACCCCAAGAGAAGGGATTTAACGGTCTTGGTTTGCATAATATCGGTTTCGCATTGCCATGCCGAGATTAAGATTTCCATGAGATTAACGAGCCACAATTTTGCGATACCTCTGCCCCCTCTACCAACCCCTCTACCTACCCCTTTCCGCCAATCGACTGTCAGGTACAGTAACTGTTGGTTTCCCGACTTAATATCGTACGGCTCGTGATACATATTTGAGAACAAGGTGAGGTAGGAGGAGGATTGGTTAGATCGGGGGGTTTAAGAGAATTTATACGATGTAGGGTATAGACAGGGAAATGTTTAGACGTCAGGAGGTCATTTACCTTAACCTATCACGAGAAACTCGATCGAGGTGACTACGCGCCTCGCGATATCGCGTATTTACGTGAGACTATTGTATATTAGCTGGAACTGATCGTCTCTTCCTGGATCATGGATCATTTCGTAAGTATCGTATAATAGATCGTTGCATTATTACGTATTACATTCGTACCTATATCGTTGGGGTTGAATATGGAGATTCGATTATACGTAAGTTGGGAACTTAAGTCAGTTAATGATTCGTATCGATTCATTCGTGAACATTTATGATTAGAAATAAATATTTATATCTAACTCGAAGAGATTTGTATGTGTGTGTGTGTGTATATATATATATATATATATATGAGTGGGAGCGGTGAGATGTTTTTAAAAAATTCTTCTCTCCGATATTTTTAAGATCATTGAAAAACGTTATTTAACGGAGGTTTTAAACCGTAAGCAAAGTAAAAAGGGAATACATTGAACGTACGTTCTAAGGAAAAGAGGTGCTTTTCTTTTCTTTTTTTTTTTTTTTTTTGAAATTTGTTTCTTTCGTTTCTTTCTCCTTTTTTCTTTCTTCTTTGTTTTCGTACTGTACGTCGATCGGATGATGCAGAAGAAAAAAAAGAAAAAAAGGGAAGGAAGGAAGAAAGGAAGAAAGAAAGAAGCACGTTGCGAACTTTGCAAATAACCGTGTGCTTGTGAATTGTATTCGACGTGAGCGAGAGAAAGAGAAAGAGAAAAAGAAAGAGAGAGAGAAAGAGAGAGCTTTCCACAAAGCTTCGTTTGGTTTTGTACACATGGGACAAGCTCTCTCTCTCTCTCTCTCTCTCTCTCTCTCTTTCTCTCGTTCACTGCAACTCGACTTTTTTTTCCGCAAGGGAAAACTTTTAACGAGACCGGAGAAACCCTTGAAACATACATACATACATATATACATACATACATACATACATACACAAACACACACATACATATATATATATACACACATATATATACATATGCATATACATATATACGATTCATTGGTCTTGTAACCTCACCCTTTACCCCCATTCCTATATTTCTGGACAGCCTATCGTCGAAACGACGATCCCGACGACGACTTGATGCCGATTCCCGAAACGCACGAAAATGGAATCTGTCAAATGAGAATTCTGGCTAAAGGCCAACGGATTACCAAAGTAATACAGTATATCGAAAAGGGAACTTCCTTTCCTCCCTCTCTCTTTCTCTCTTTCTCTCTTTCTCTCTCTCTCTCTGTCTTTTTCTCTGTCCCTTTTCTCGATAAAGAGAACAACGACACGACTCTTCTCGTACGATTAAAGATCGGCCACCAGGAAGTAGTTCGTTCCTTCAATTACGACTAGACAAACATTATTGCGTATCTGTTCTTTCCTATCCACTAAGAGAAAAACAACTGATCCCTTTATAGTTGAGCAAATTTTCCTTTCTGTCCTTTATCCTTTATACTCTGCAATACGAACTTTGTTGACTCTTTTTTTCTTTTTCTTTCTTTTACTCAAATTTCCTCTGTTCCATTTTATTCAGACGGATTTAAATTGACCTTGTAAAATTATGTTTAATAATTTTATAATCATATTTGTAAGTAATTTATTTGTTACACTTTTCTATATAATTTTATATCGAATTTTTGTTATATAAGAAATAAGTAGACCCATCACTCCCTCACTTACTTTATATTTTATATATATATATATATACATAAAATATTTTACCAACAATTTTGTTACTCATAGAGATAATAGCCCATACATCCATCGAAATAAAACTAATGTTGATTAATCATAATTTTATGAAAAAAGAAAAAGATAAAAAAAAAAGAAAAACAAATATCATCATTATAAAGATAATTAAAAGACCTTTCAAATGATATGTCACTCGAATCTCTACTGCCATTTAAGATTTTCAAGGGTAAATAGTGGATGAATCTGTGACAAACAATCAGTTTTAGTATTAAAAGAAAAAAAAAAAAAAAAAAAAAGAAAAGAAAAAAGAAAAAAGAAATCGTGAACACAAAAAAGAAAATACAATTCCTTCGAATAAAAACAATCGTTTAAGTATTTGAAAATTCTCGTACATCAACATAGACACAGATATTTTTTTTATCGAACCTCGAGAGTCGTTGGCATAATCTTCATTGGAACGAGATTGTGATGTCATGGGAATCGAGTCACGCGAGGATTTCAAGATATAATTGCACTTCTTCGTCGTAGTCCATGGACTCGACGGGGTGCAATGGCGGCGCGATGGTGCCGGAGTCGAGACGTTGTTGACGTTGTCAACGACACGCTTGATGATGGTACCTGATGCTAATCGCGAAGTTTACTTTGGCAAACGAAACTTCAGCGAATTTCACGTCTCGTCTAATATCTCGTATAACAGTTCGATATTATATACTAACAGGGAAAACAGAAACGTTCCATCTTCATTATTTCGTATATTTTCATTTGCTTTTAACGAATGCATTTTTAATAATTATGATTTATATAATATCGGCATAACGTTGAAACAAAAATATACAGCGTATTATTAAAAATAATTTTAAAACTGATCTAATCATTTTTAATTACGTACAATGTCTGTAAAGACTGTCAGAAGATACGAACGATCAAATAATCTATGGATTTTCAAATGGATTTATATTATCCGATTAATATTATCGTAATGACTAATCTCAAATCTCTTTCGTTCTGTCAAAATTTTTTTTACTTCGGATATATTCTTCTGAATAAAAAAAA